>NC_091442.1:74773664-75025217 GCF_964237555.1 Oryctolagus cuniculus
GTTCATTCCCCAAGTGGCCATAATGGCTGGAGCTGTGCCTATTTGAAGCTAGGAGCCAGGAGCTTCTTCTGGGTCTCCCACGTCGGTTCAGGGGCTCAAGCACTTGGGCCATCTTCTACTGCTTTCCCAGGCCATAGCAGAGAGCTGGATCAGGTACAGAGCAGCTGGGACTTGATCTGTCATCCAATGGGATGTTGGCACTGCAGGTGGCAGCTTTAACCGCTATGCCACAGAACCAGCCCCAAACATTTATTCTTATGGGATGATAGGCTCAAGTCCACTTCAAGCTGGCACAGGCTGTTAAGTAATTATATCCAAAGTGTATTACCATAGTGAGACTCATCAATGACTGACATTTTTAGCCATGAATCCAAAGTAAATATCAAGAATATGAGAACCAGGGTCTAAGTTCAGAGACAGGAGAAGCAGGAAATAGGTGTCTGCTCCTGTGAATTCATTTTCAGGACAAAGTTCATGACCATGTGTGAAAACTGCTAAGTTGTGTGTACTCAAGAGCCAAGCAAAGCATACATGGGGAAGTTGGCAATGGTTTAGCAGAAGTTGAAATCTATTCCCATAATTAAGTGGTGTAACAACACCAGGCTACCTGTAACTCTCATCTCTGGATGGAGTGATGGGTTCTTTTCAATCCTGAAATGTCTCCATTGGTCTAGAATCCAGAGAACAGCAGTTTCAATTGAAATAATTGTTTATTCATGGACTGCTGCCTATTTTGATGATTTTTGTCTCCCTTCTCTTTCCAAATAGCTACGAAGCAAAGCTGAGAAGGCAGGAGAGTAACTTTGCATAATGAGTGTCAGCTTGCTGAATAGATGGTCAGAAAGCTAATCCATCCTGAAAGCTTCTGGGTAATGGGAAAGAATCCTCCAGATAACACTCATCTAAGAAGTTATAATTTATCTCTAAAGCTAGGAGGTCAATAGAACCTCTTCCATCATGGCAGTGGCAGCATGTTTTAGCAATGGTTTACAGGTACTTTTCAGAGTGCCTGGTATCAGAATTATTTGATATAAATTGATATGTGATTGCTTTGCTCTCAGTTCCTTGGTCCTCTAAACCACCAAACATGGATTCCCTTCAAAGGGAAGATTAAGGATTTAGGGAAAGCATCTGTGGAAAAAGAGGCCTTGTCCAAATGTACAAGAGACAAATGGAATTAATTTTGTTGCTCCAAGAGCTTAAAAATGAGGGGACATGATCCAGTTCCTCTGCTTAAATATGTGCTGGTTCTGTTTTGCAGAAATGAAAATGAGGTTCTTTTTTTAATGTATCTTAGGTTTAAAGCATTAGTTGGATGACTTTCTGATACATCATAGAAAGACGTCACAAAGAAAGGACTTTTACCCAGTTTTCATAGAGCCTCTCTTTGAGCTAACAGCTCTTTGACAGAATCTCAGGTTAGATGAGATTGGTGGACAAAAAGAGAGTAGGGATAGACTATGGTGTCAGATTGTGCACAGATATCCTGGCCATGAGTTTTGGACCACCAATACACATTTATTTGGCTGCCCAGAAGTTTCCAAGTGAGTGTTTGGAGAGAAGGACCAATGAGAGGATACCTCTTTCTTGCTCCATAGTTGATAGGGAACCAACGTAAGTCCTCTGCCTTGGGAAGCCTTCCCAAAGAGGATGTCATGGTGACTAAGAACTGTAGTACTTGTGTCCCCCCAAGATCTTTCCTGATCATTCTACCATTGTGTTAATTGTATCAGCACTTACCCATGTACAATGAATTGTCTATCAATTTTCAAATGTTTGAATATATGAGACTGTAAGTTGCTCTGCTCATCTTCATCCAAAAATGGGTGGTAGCCAAGTCCTGCATGAGCTTTGAGTCTTCATGTGCTTGCCCATCTGCTGCCATAAGAGGATGCTTCCCCATAAAGCCCAATGACACCCTCATGCCTCAAGGATTCCCTTAACATTTAGTAAAGATATTGGAAGGATCCATCATGCCTCTACCACTGGGCAGGGACAGGGCAGTATCTTCCAATAAAGGGAAAGCTAGAGGAAGGAAATGTGTATTATATGATAATTATATAGATACTGGCAGTATATCGGAATTTCGTTCATCCATTAGGCAGCAAACAGACAGAAATATCTGGTTCAACTGAAGTTGGGTGATGTACTGACTTCTGTGTGATTTTAGACATGAACACCGGGAATGCTTCATGAGAGCTAACATTTGTTGAACAGTTACTGCACACCAGGCACAATACAAAGCCTTCTACAAAGTATCATCTCATTAAATCTCTGAGAAGCCCTTCATAGTATTTATTTATTTATTTATTAAAAAAAATTTTTTTTGACAGGCAGAGTGGACAGTGAGAGAGAGAGACAGAGAGAAAGATCTTCCTTTTGCCATTGGTTCACCCTCCAATGGCCGCCGCACCGTGCTGATCCGATGGCAGGAGCCAGGTACTCATCCTGGTCTCCCATGGGGTGCAGGGCCCAAGCACTTGGGTCATCCTCCACTGCACTCCCTGGCCACAGCAGAGAGCTGGCCTGGAAGAGGGGCAACCGGGACAGAATCTGGCACCCCGACCGGGACTAGAATCCGGTGTGCCAGCGCCGCAAGGCGGAGGATTAGCCTAGTGAGCCGCGCGGCCCCGGCCATAGTATTTATTTTTACTTTCTAGTCTTACATATGGAGGGACCAAGGTTTAGATCACGTAATCTTCTTAATTAAGGCCACACAGTTGGGAAGTGATGGAGCCAAGCTTACACTCAAGTCTGCATGAGTCTAGAGTAAAACACCACACGAGTGAGGTAATTAATGTATTCCAGTTCAGACTTAAAGCTGCGAACAGTCTGACACTGACTGGTATCTATTAGACAGGGACACAAACAAGATTGGGAGGCGGCAGTGAATCAAAGGACGTTATGAATACAGGGCATGAAAAGAGTACGTCATGGGAATTAACCAAACCTGATGTAATATGAGGGCCACTCATGGTTAAAGTCTTCATCAGCATCCTAAAAATACTAGGTCCACAAATATGATTGATGAGAAAATGTTTCCATTGTTAAATACACTGCTGGATTCATAGCATACATTAGCTCATCCCCAGAACCTATTTAACACTGGTTTTACCCACTATTTTTCAAACATATTTGGTTACAGTTTTCTTTTATGTGTAACCAAAAATTCCCCAGAAGGCTCTGCTGTCCTACTGAGATGAGATTATCAGTCAACTTCAGAAACACATTGGGGTTATATCAGCATATTATCTTTTATGATTGTATTGCTTTCAACATTTTTATTTTAAAATGTATGTCTAAGCTTTGAACTGGAAATAATTCATTCCCAAATAAGTTATTTTAATCATTTTTATTGTGTTTACAACACTTAAGTAATTAAATAATACACTCATAATAATTAGAAACATATGTTTAGGAATCCCCATGCTGTCTGTAATTAATCATTATCCGGTGTCACAGTTGGGAAGGATAAGGTGAAGTGCCAATGGTGGGACTCTGGGGGCGATAGACCTGAAACTGAAACAAAGCTGAGAGGTTGATGTGACCTGACGATGGGTAGGAAGGATTATCATGCAGGTGCTCACTAGCTCACTGACTTCAGGTTTCGTTTGACGTTAGAGAGACACAGCATGATTTCCAGTGATACATAATTCATTTAGGGAAAAAGATGGGAATACTTTAGTTTTGCTTTTTAGTTTAGCTAAATAAGAAAATACCCCAAATCCAGAACACAGTAAACTGTTGACATTGTCTCCCCAGCACCTCCCCTTAAGGACTTGTTTCTCATCCTAGCCATAGCTCATCCCACCCACATTATTCTTCTCTGTGCTTTTTGTGGTACCACCGTGACCCTATAAAATTGGTGTCAAACTGAGGTGATCTAATACTTCTTTGGGGCTTAAACAAAGCGTTTTGCTTTCTGATTATGAAGTAATTGTACTGAAATTGTTGCCAAGAGTAATACAAAAACTTCTATATCCCCTTTATATCCTTCTTGTCAATTTAGCTGTTGTCATTATTTTGCTATATTTGCTGCCTCTCATTCTCTACACACCCACACACACAGCACCACTCTTTTTTTCCTGAACTATTTGTAAGGTACAGTTATTGTGCACTTTAATCTTTATCCACTTCATTGCATATTTTATAAGAATAAGGACATTCTTATTTATAGCATAATTGATTGCAAAATGACCAAATATCCCTCCCATACCAGAGAGCTGTCTTTTCTGTAACTTGACTTTGATAACTTTTCCCATCAAGTGGGAGAGTTTATTTCTTTGCCCGTTGAATCTGAGCTTAATGTGACCTGTCTTGGACACAGGATATTAAACATTGATGTGAGCAGAGACTTGAAAAACGCTTGTACTTTGAGATACTGTGGATATAGGGAGCGTTTTGGCTGCGCCGTGAACAAGCCTGGGCTAGGCTTCAGGAAATGAGAGACACACAACTGTCATCTTTGCTAACGTCAAGCCAAGAGCCATTAGTGTGAGTGAGCCCATCTAGACTGTACAGCCACAGCTGAAGTAGCTCTGGCCAGAAGAATTACTAGGCAACACACAGAGGCACAAGGAAGAATTATGTTTATAGCTTTAAGACTTTAAGTTGTAGGGTGATTTGTTGCATTGCAAAAGCCAACATATACAGAGTGAAATGATCAATGCCAGGAAATTTGACATTAATATAATATTTGTAAAGACTATCTGAGAGGGAGAGGGAGAAAGGGAGGAGAGAGAGAGAGAGAGAGAGAGAGAGAGAAACTTGAATCTACTGGTTCATTCCCCAGATGTCTGCAAGGGCTGGAGATGAGCTCTGCTGAAGTTATGAGCTGGGAATCTGGCAGCCAGGAGCTCAATCTAGGTGTATAACGTAGCATTTTTTATCTGAAATCACAGTGTGGCACCGCAGAGCCCCTTAGAACATATTCATCTTTCCAAATGGAACTGTTGTGCTCCGTGATTAGTGCCTCACCCCTCTCCTATCCTCCTATCCTCTAGCAGCCACCACTCTCTGCTGCATTCTACGAATTCGACTATTTTGAGTGTCTCTTCCAAGTGGAAAATCAGAGTATTTTTCCTTTTGGGCCTGACTTATTTCATTTAGCATAATGTATTCGGTATATCTCTGTCTTCTGACATTGCAGGATTTGTTTTTAAAAAGTTTTAAATTTGTTTTCTTTATTTGAAAGAGAGACAAAGAGAGAGAGAGAGAGAGAGGCAGACAGATATCTTACATCCACTGGTTTACTCCCCAAATGTCTACAACAGCTATGGCTGGGTCAGGCCAATGCCAGGAGCCTGGAACTCAATTTGGCTCTCCCAGGTGGGTGGCAGGGATCCAAAAATTTGATTCCCTGTTGCTTTCCAGTGTGTGAGTTAGCAGGAAGCTGGATCAAAATATGAAGATTTGGGACTCTAATCAGGTACTCTAATATGAGATACAGGCATGCCAAGCTGTGACTTAACTGCTATATCAAACATCTGCCCCAGGATTTCTTTTTTTTTTTTTTGGCTCGAGCAAATAACTGTCATAGTGTTTGAAAAAGGGCATCAGTGGGATTTTTAAACAGAAAACTTGACCACATCAAATAAATGTCTGTTATATTTGAATCTGCAACCAGTCATCGGTGATGGCAGGTAGTTATCAATGGACAGACTATACTGCATATGGAGAAAGCTGGTCAGCGGTGAGAGGCATGAAGCAGACCTCTTGCCTGAGTCCTGGTTGTATTCTTGCCTTTCTCACATTGTCAGTGTTTCACCTTCTTTTTTTTTTTTTTTTTTTTTTTTTTTTTGACAGGCAGAGTGGACAGTGAGAGAGAGACAGAGAGAAAGGTCTTCCTTTGCCGCTGGTTCACCCTCCAATGGCCGCCGCTGCAGCCGGCGCACCGCGCTGATCCTGGCAGGAGCCAGGAGCCAGGTGCTTTTCCTGGTCTCCCATGGGGTGCAGGGCCCAAGCACCTGGGCCATCCTCCACTGCACTCCCTGGCCATAGCAGAGAGCTGGCCTGGAAGAGGGGCAACCGGGACAGAATCCGGCGCCCCAACCGGGACTAGAACCCGGTGTGCCGGCGCCGCAAGGTGGAGGATTAGCCTATTGAGCCACGGCGCCGGCTCAGTGTTTCACCTTCTTTGTTCCTTGAGTCAATGAGATCACTTTTACTTTTTGCTTTGAGTTTCTGTTACTTGTTATGAAAACAATTCAAACTCTATACCTAAAACACCACCTACAATTACAAGTAAGACACATTCAAATTATTTTGTCAAGCTAAATGTTGTTCAATCATGAATGTGGATTATGAAGATAAGCATTCCATTGTGTGCTATGAATACCTTCAGCCTGCAAAAGCAATTCAGAATTTTAGAATCTGGCTGTAAAGAAGGATCAGCTGTGACCATATAATGCGGGCTGGGAGCTCCAGAAGTAGGTGCCAAGATCAAATTTCGGATGCCAGATATTCATTAGACCAATGCCTGCGAAAGGAAAGGAAGAAGAGGTAGAATTGGGCAGGGGCAGCAGTAGGGGTGGACTTTGAAGCAGGTACAGCAAAGCCATGTCGACCTAGCCAGCCAGTTTCCTGTGTCTGGCAGAAATTGCTGGTCCTGTATGTTAGCCTAGATATGGCTGGCCTGGCAGTGTGAAAACTCAGGCTGAGAGGCCCAGCTGAGGCAGACCCTAAAGCAGCTGGCGGATAGAGGTTGTCTACTGATTACTCACTCCATACCTGGGTAGCAAGTCCTCCTTACTTCATCTCTGTGTCTACTACACCAAGACACTAAAGAAAGAGTGATAGATATTTCTATGAGTAAATGTATGCTGTTCTCAGTTAAAATTAATTGTGTGCATTAGTATAGTGGTATGTCTTCCCTCAAAAACTGTTATTAAATTTATGATGCATATGTAGCCAGTGTCATTTAAGAAGAGAGAAATTTAAGAGTGGAAAATTACTGCAAGTGAGATCAAGTCATTAAACGGAAAGTGGTCATTAAGTTGTTTGAAAATTTCCTGTCCTATTCCATTTGTTTCTTAGATTATAAAAGAACTTTGAAAACATTGTAAAGAGTTACTTCTTGTTTAAAGGAAGTGACAACACAAACCCTCAAATGGCCCTTTTGATATTTTGATACTAAGGTTGCTGTGGATTTATTTAGAGGAACAAGTCAAATAATACCTTACAGAAAGTCTGGAAGAATCAAGAAGAACAAGATAAATAATGGAAAATAAAAAGTTTCTTTTACCATGGGAAGGGAGCTGGGTAGTCCGATAGATCACGGCGACAAGTGAGCAGTGATAACTATAAAAGATATTCTTGGAATGGATATCCTCACAATTCAAACAACTGGCCCTAGTCCAGGTCTTTATTTTTAAGTCTTAAAAATGATATGTGTCTGGGTATTACCAAAGGGTGTTTTTTTTATTGGAAATTGCTGTAACTAAGGACAGATATGATTGGAATTTGGAAGGCAGCATTTATCTTTGCTAAATTGGATTGCTTATATTTATAGTTCTTTCAAAAGCAGAAAACATGGAAAGTTTCCACTCGCAACAATTGTACAATATTGTATGTTAGCTGGGAAAATACAAGAATGAGGCACTTTTGAGACTTGATTTTATAAATAGTGTTTGGCAAATATACATAATGCCTTAAAACCTGATACCCAGAGGTCTAATGAGTTCAGGTCATCTGGTGACATTTATCTATGAATGTGTACTGAACACAGGCATTTTGAAGTGAAGTAAATAGTGACAATGAAACACCCCAAACTATGGTCTACCAATGTATGATCATTAGGAACAAAATGATACAATTTCTACAAATATTATCATACATGTAGATATAAACTCTACGCGTGTGCAATAAAAATTAAATGTCAGAATGTTTTCTACAAATCGAGGTTTATAGAATGCCACAATGAAGTGTGGACAGATAACCAAAAGGTTTTTTCCTCTTCATAGAATAAATACAGTGTTTTAAACTGCATGGTTACTTGAAACTTCAAATAGCTATTTAGTTTGTCTAAATGATAGATTATTAGCAAAGTAATGATTAGGCTTCTGAAAGAAAGAAACATGAACCAATGCAAGTGAGTACTTGTAAACATTTTCTAACCTTAATGCATATTGTGTTTTATCAAAATACATTTGAAGATACAAGGATATTTCAACAAGCTTTTGGAAAATGACATTAAAAGATGTTTAATCTGGTTCAAGAAAAATTTTGTAAAACATACATATGAGGAGGTCTTCAAAAAGTTCATGGAAAATGCAAATTTAAAAAACCATGTGTGGATTTCAAAAAATTTTGCAACTAAATAAGCATATTTTAGTTCAATTTTCATGATTTCTTTCAAGTACTCTCGTATATACTCCAGTCATCACAACAGGAAGAGTCTGCATATTCTTAAATAACAGATACTTTTGAGAAATAATTCTGGGGCTATAATTGGCAAATATATGAATAAAAAGGATTGAATAATTTTTGAAGAACATTTTTAACATTTCAGAGAAATGGATAATTTGTGTGAGTAAACCACAAATCATGGCAATTTTTGTGCCCGTCACATGATAAATAGGCTTCACTGGCTTGATCCAGAGCTTTTTTGATTAAATGGTCTTTGCTTTCATTATATAGGCTGAGTATTTACTTTGACATAATTTAGCAATATAGTGCTGTAAGTAGAATATTGTACTGTGTATAAAGAAATCCTAGAGAGTGAATCATTGGACACAATACTGTTATAATAAATAATGATATTTATAATAACAGTAGTGATCATGGCATTGATAATGTCAAGACTAAAATTTAAAATTTCAAAAGAAATAATGGTAATAAATATATTGGTTCAGAACTATAAAAACTGATTTAAAAATTTTTTCTAATAGGCCATATATGTTATTTCAAAACAAATAATATAAAGGAACCTAAGCTGGTAACTGCTCTACTAAATAGAAACACATCTCAATAACGGAGGGGGCAAAATTAGTGTAGCCTATGGGTTTGAGATAAGATTTGATGAGAGTTGGAAATTGAAGAATATCAAAATAGAGATAGTTATCTCACTGAATGAAGTAGTTTAGAATGGCTAATGGGAAATCTTACAAAAGTGGTGAATATATCATACTTGACATCAGTTAAAAAGTTATTACTTTCTGCTACTTGTCATACATCAGGATATTGCTAACTCTGATAGAAGATACTATGATGTATTTGGCCCAGTACTGTTAAATTTACTTGAGAACAGATTTATCTGAAGTATGGAAGCAAATAAGATGATAAATGTCAGGCACTACACATCAAAATATTTCTTTAAAATAAACAAAAGTAATGTCTTTGAGACTTCTTCTCATGAGAAATTGACTACAGAGGTAATTTCTACAAATTGAAGAGATATAGAAGCAACAACTTGGATGGTTCCCAAATGTCACTGAAACAATATGGCCTTGAGAAGAGATAAATTGAACAGATGGAACCATGCAAATGTCACCTATTGGAAATCTGAACAGGAGGTGACTGATGTAATAAAAGCAGCTTGTAACCAGAAAGCTCAGGACCTGACTTATTACAGATTTCTGGTACAAGAAGTTCATGACAGTCCTTGGAATTGCTGCAGGAATAAGACTGAAAAACAGCAACAACTATAAACAACACTGTTTTGAAGTCACTAAAATTTAAATCCATGACTTTTTACTCTCTTTCCATAAACTGCTGGCATCCGTTTTGTTTCAGAAAATTTGCCCTGTTGGGAGGCAAATATCTCCATTGATGAGCTTAAAGGATTTTCAAATTACTGAAAGAATAAAGACTTGAACTATTGCAGACTTTCTTTATTTGCCCTAAGGCACCTCATATTCCAGTCAATCCATCTTTGCTAATGTTCTCTGCTTTACATGGTCTCCTATCCACCGCTGGTTTGCACAGATCTTCTCACATGCCTTCACATACCCCTCTCTCCATAAGATCTCTCTGACTGCCTGAACCAGATAACATCTCTTTCTTGTTTGAATTGTACAGTTGTAACTCCTTCATGGCTCTTCTGCTTTTGAACTTCCGTTACTGATTGTTACATATGCAATACTATTTCCATATTTAAATACAGGCTCTTCAAGAGTTTAATCAACTTCATTCTTGTTTTCTCTGGCAGATAATACAATGTGCTATGCAAACAGTGAATATTTGTTAAAGAAATAAATAAAGCATAGACTAATTTATAAAGAGTTAATAAACTAAGAAATGTGAATGAATCCGCAAAGGATTCTTCTAGTTCTCTACAGGATGTATAAAGATATGGACAATATTGCTGACTTGCAATAGTTTATGCTATCCATATAGCACATAGTAACTAATTAATGCTGCCTATTAATTACTATTATTAATTAGATAGTATTAATGCTGTTTAGTTAATACTCATGCCTCTATTCTGAAGCTGATTTGCTCTTTTGTTAGCTCAATTTATGCAAGCATAGATCAGAGTACCAGGTTGTGTCTTTAAAATAAAACTAATTATATTTTTATAACAGTTTTTTTTTTGAAAGATTTATTTACTCAGAAGTCAGAGATATACACAGAGAGAGGGAGAGACAGATATAAGGAAAGAGAGAGAGACCACCCATCTATTGGTTTACTCGTCAAATGGCTGCAACAGCCAGAACTGTGCCAGGCTAACGCCAGGAGCCTGGGGTTTCATCTGGGTCTCCCATGTGGGTGGCAGGGACCCAAGTATGTGGGCCATCTTCTGCTGCTTTTTCCAGGCCATTAGCAATGAGGTACATCAGAAGTGGAGTGGCCTGGACACAAACAAGCATGGGGTGCCAGCATAGCAAGTGGCAGCTTTACCTGCTCAGCCATAATGAATGCCAACCCCAAGAACTTAGTTTAATTTGTTAAGCCGTTTTTAACTTATGTGCCTTGGGTCCAGTGGAACATGCAGTAAAGTTGTGTGACTTGTTTGTTACTTTTTAAAGTATTAAATAATTTCCTACATTTTGCAACTGAAAACAATTCACATTAAAAACTAAACTAGAGGGGCCGGCGCTGTGGTGCATTAAGTTAACACCCTGGCCTGCAGTGCCGGCATCCCATATGGGTGCTGGTTTGAGACCCGGCTGCTCCACTTCCGATCCAGCTCTCTGCTGTGGCCTGGGAAAGCAGTAGAAGTAGGCCCACATCTTTGGGCCCCTGCTCCTGCGTGGGAGACCCAGAAGAAGCTCCTGGCTCCTGGCTTCGGATTGGCACAGCTCTTCCCGTTGCACCCAATTGGGGAGTAAACCAGTGGATGGAAGAAGACCTCTCTCTCTCTCTCTCTCTGTGTGTGTGTGTGTGTGTGTAACTCTGACTTTCAAATAAATAAATAAATCTTTAAGAAAAAAACTAAACTAGATTTCTGGCTTCTCTTATAAAAAATCCTAAATGTCAATACTCTGTCCCTAATTTTTTTGAGGGAAACAAACTGCTGGATACAAATAGTGCTGGTTCCTTTAAGAGCAGAATGCTCTCAAGTTTTGGACAATTTCATTAAGCCCCTTTCACCCATTTATGTTCTTTATATGGTCATTTTAAGCTGTTGAGTTTATTATTTTGTAAAATGTGTGGCAAAGACTCAGCTATTCATTAAAGTTGGTTTATTTGTCAAGGGTATGGAACTAGCAGTTGAGTATGACCAACTTGAGCTGTCGCTAATGAACAGAGTGGCAGTAATCAGTGTTACTTTCCAGCCTCTCTACTGTGAGTTTTCCTTGCAGACTTCCCCATTGTCTTTTTCTTTCTGATACCTGGGTGCACATGATCAGAAGGGCTACTTATGGTAGGGCCTCAACAGTGAAAGAGCATTTTCCTTCAATGATTTCGAGTATAGGAGAGCTAATCTACTGCCTGTTATGCCCCACCTGATATCTACATGAAAAAAAAATTGCTACTTTGATAAAAATTTATTCATTTACATTTCTTGTTATGGCAGTTATCCTACCTTCAACAATCCAGAATGCTGATGGCCTGGTAGTTTTTAGTTGCATTGCTCTATGAAAATATCTGACCCTTGGTAATAAATGTCAAGTAGGCAGAGGAAGAGTGAGAATTAATAACTTATCTTTCTTGGCCCTATTTGTTCTGTTAGGAAGAGCAGAACTGGAAGCTTTGAATTCAGTTTGGTATACAATTAAGGACTGCCTGTGATGCAGGGACTTGTAAATAAAATTCAGCAGTAGAAAAGGGTGCAGGAGAGACATGCTGGGTCATCTCTGACTTTTAAAAAGGCTTTCTACTCAGAGAAGCCCTATCATTAGCAGCAACAGCAATCCTTTACTGAGCACCTGTTCTAATGCTTTGAGTTCATCTGCAAGGTCAGTGGAATGATTTTGAACTTCTCTGCTAGCTTCACAAAAATATGTTGAGATAAAAAGGAAACTTCACTTTCAACTTACTTGTGCTGCCTTTACAAGGGCCCTGGGCTAGCCAAACCAGCCCATTTCTGTTTTGATGAATCACGAGACTACTAGAAAAACGTGATTTCAATTAAATATTTATTGTGCATTATAGTTCGTATATTAGTTTCATGTCAAATTTTGAAACTATGCAGTGAATTATTTATAGACAGTTTGAGAAATACATATTTATTTGCTAATAATGTTTGTCCCAACACTGTGTAGAGAATATCATACCCATTTGTAAAATTTGAATCATTTGCCAGGGACTAGTTTCCTTTTTTTAATGTTGTATTTATTTGAGAGAGAGAGACAGAGAGGGAAGGAAAGAGAGAGGGGGAGAGGGAGTAAGGGAGAAGGGTGAAGGAGAGAGAGAGAAACATACAGACAGACTCCTTGCTGCTGGTTCACTTCCCAAATACCCGCAATGGCCAGGACTGGGCCAGGCCGAAGCTGAGAGCCAGGAACTCAACTCAGGTATGTAACTTTGGTGGGAACTACTTGAGCAAGTACCTGTTGCCTCCCAGGGTGTGCATCAGCCAGAAGCCGTAACTGGAAGCAAATCTGGGACTTGAACCTACACACTCAGATATGGAATACACAGGTTCCAACTGAGGTCTTAACTACTAGACCAAATACCCATATCATCTGACAATTTCTAGATGTGGTGCTTGCTACTAGATATGTAACTTCAACTTTGGGGACAAGGGCAAGGAAACCAACCCATTTTGACTATTTTTGCAATGTCCATGCCTGTAATATACCTGATGGCCCACAATTTATAAAATTGATCTTGTAATTTGCTTATTGGCTTCCCATTTGAAGACATAGTTTCAAAGGCATATTGTAATTAAAGCAGGGAATACCTGAAATCCTTTAAATGTGGAGTTTGGGTGGAAATCCATATGCCATACTGAGAGTCATCCTGTAATTGAATGTATTTTGTGGACCCTATTAAATAATATTGGTGTTAAGAGTGAACTTGATTTTAAATATCTAGGATGTTAGAACTTGAAAGAACCTTTTGACTATTGACTATTAGTGGGTCTACCCAACTTACTACTCTTGGTTCAAAAATTCCTGCTGAAGATGTAGGCTAGGCTCAATTAATCTTATTCTTATGGCTGTAACTGCGATAGACAGTTGGTTTAAACTGTGCCAATTAAGTTCTCTCATTCTTTTTCAGTTTAAATTCAGAACTGTGGACACTGACGTGGGTGATTGGAGGCTCCATAGCTGTTAAGGAAATGAATGGGCCAAGTCAAGTGATTGTCCTAAAGAAAGAGATTCAGTACTTAAATAGACAACAAAATATCAACTTTCTTAGCCAACTTGAGTTGCAAAGTCATCTGGATCCAGGGCTTATATGAACTGGCTTCTTATTTCTTACTCCTGTAGTTGTAGTTCCCATCTAGTAAGAGAGAGAACAGACAGCAGGAGCAAGGTCTGCCTGCATGAGCATTCCGTACATAGAATACATAACCTTGGAGGAGGGAAAACACCCAACACTGTGGCTTACAGATCTCAACAGAGAAAGAATCAAGATGATTCTGTGTTTGCCTTGCCCAAGGACCCTTTGCTCAGTGCTATCAGTCAGGTAAGTCTCACACAGGAAAAGAAATGAGAGGAGGGGTAAAAAGGCTATACTTCCTTACTAAGCCTTTTAAGACAGGGAAGATACCCAGGTTTATGGAGCAAAGTAGGAGTCTGGGGAGGAAGAGAAGCTTATTCACTTTATATGAACTTGGGACCAGTGTTGTAAGACAACTTGCAGGGAATTAGAATTAGGAGTCTGCAGAGAGAGAGAGAGAGAGAGAGAGAGTAGGGACAGGGGAGATCCTACCAATGACAGAAGTGTTGAGAAGCTGACTAACATCTCTGTTCTCAGAAGATTACCCTTTATTTTCTTCCTATGAGTTCTATAAACATCCCCCAACTCCATACAAAAAAAAATTCTATTTCTTTTACATAACTCTTGCAGAAAAAGCTTCCCTCTGTCTAGACAAGCCATCCCTAAGATACTAACCTTTTCTCAAAATGCCCTAAGCACTACACACTGTGATATGTACCTGATAATCTTTAGTTAATTCAGTGAAAGACTGATTTGTTATAATGAGTATAAGTAAAGATTAAATAATTAAAGATTTTGTATTTAAAATGTTTAGCATTTTAAGAGCCCCCTTTGCCCAATATAGGGTATGGGAAATTATACAGAATATGGTAAGGAATACTTAAATACCCCCTTGAGCACTAGTTCATGTGTGGGAATTATTAAATGCTTTCTTCAGAAAAGATTTAATTCCATACAATCACTGTGAATACATTTGTCATAGTTCTAACATTTATTTGACATTATAAAATGGTCAAGTACTGACAAAAAGATCATGATATTAGGTTGAACCACATAAAATTTCCATTTTTTGTAGGTCAAAATGGTTGACTATTGGCAATTTCATATGCATCAACCTCATTATGCACCATAATAGTGTTAATGGCTTTGTGTATCTGAGAGATAAGGCTTTCTTCATGTAGAGAGCTGTCCATGCTCTAGTCTAAAGTGTAAAGAAGTAGCTCCAAAATACAAGTTCAAGGCAAAGGTGAAACTGTCTTTGCAAAATAAGAGGAAAAAAATTGAAGTATGAAGACTTTTAAAAATTTCTTTCATTTCAGAATCCTGAGATTACAGAGTTTGGGATAGTTAAAATTTCTCTTGTAAAATACTATATTAATAGAGAATACTTTTAAAATTTCTATACTTGAAAAAATTAAAGTATAAATCAATCTTCAAAATTGTTCTTAATATACTTCTATCCTATGAAATCCAACTTTTAAATAACCACCTAGTATATACAAAAGGCTTGAAGCAGTATGGCACAAATGTAGGCAAGTAGGAGAAACCAAAGCCTTTCTAGGCTATTCATTCATTGTGGATTCTTTGTCCTTTCATTTATTTATGCAGTAACTTGTGGTGGACCAAAAGTTGCTTAGGAGATGGCAGTCTTCATTGACTGGCATCTTCTCTCCTATCCCTACCAAATTTTCCCTTTGCTTAATACACAGGTGTAACTCTGCCTTCTAAACCACTGGGGTGAGGGTAGTCAATGTCTCTCCAGTTTCTCTCCCATAAATCCTGAGCAATATGATTAAAGAGAAGTTACCATTCTATCCTTGGTCCCCTGATTTCCATTCTTCCCAGCAGAAGCTTATATTTGATTATAGCAGAGGTTTCTGAGGTTCTCAGATGAAGGGTCTTACATACCAGAACTCTATAGGAATAACTGAGAAGAACATTTTGTCTCACTTTCTTTCTCTTTTAAAATGTGTAAAGGAAAAATCTTCCTTTAATTATGACTCCAAAATTCCTTGCACTAACACCCTTTCCTTTGATAGTTTCCTGTCAACTTTCCTAAGTTCTCTCCTCCCTCATGGGATAGAATTTCTATTCCTCCCACTCCAATTCTTTCTGTGTCTTTGGGACTTAAGACCTTAGGTGTACCCAATCTGGAGGCAGATGGGGGGTGTGTGTGTGTCACTTTTTGCCCTCCGTATGGGAGACAAGTAAGATTCTTCTATTCTGATTTAGTCTGCCCTCTGGTAGTGATTGTGGTTGATTTCCTTAGTAAATTTACCAAAGTATCAAGGTGAGATCTTTTTTTGGTATAGACAGTGTAATATGATCACAAATGGGTAAAGTGTGTTTCTTCTATTAGCATGACTTGACCTTCACGTTGCACAATGACAACATCAACATATAGAATTGTTTTGACATTTTCTTAGATCTGACTTAAATAAGCGTTACTACAGTAGTTGTTAAATAGCTCTCGTTTACCACCCTGGAAGGGCAGCACCAGTTCCAATTGAGTCCCATAGATTCTAAATCCCCTGGTTGATAGAAATACGATAGAGAGGCTGGACTGCCACTTTATCTTACCAGTAACATGATGGGAACTATATTAGGCATAGACAGAGGAGAATAAGGCATAGGACCAACTTTTACAAAGCTAATAGCCTAGATGGAGTTAAATGATTATAAACATTTATGTCACATTGTACTAAGTAGTATGTTAGCCAGGAAACAGAATATTATTATTCTATACAGGAAGTTTTTGATACTGAGGCAAATTTAAAAAGTCACGTAGGATTGACTGGTAATGGTTTACAAAGTGTTTTTACTTTTATCATCTCATTTGATCCTTGTGCTTGGTTGTGAGGTAGATGCTGTTAATTTATTTTGAAGATAATTAAGTTCAGTTAGATAATTAGAGTAAAGTTGGTTAATTTTACCAAGTATTAGTTAAGGTTCTGCAGTATAGAATAACAGAACTAAAAGGATGGAGATATGTGAAGGGATATGTGTAGAAAAGAACACATTGGGGTGAATGTTGGCTCAGTGGTTAAAATGTTGTTTGGGATGCCCACACCCCATATTGGAGTACCTAATTCATCACTTATTCCAGTTTCCTGCTAATACATAATTTGAGAGACAGCAGGGGATTTCATTCCTGGCTTCTGGCTTCAGCCTGACCCAGCCCCAATTATTGTGGTTTTTTGGGAATGAACTAGTGGCTGGAAGACCACAGTGCCTTCTTTTACCTTTCAAAGGAAATAAAATAAGTTAGCTAAGTAATAAGAAAAGAGGAGATGTATTATAGGAATTGGCTCATGAGTTTATAAAGGCTGAGAAATCTCTAATCTGTGATCTGTACACTGGGAAATCAGTAAATTCAAGGTTATAAGTCAATTAGACCGAGATCTGAGAAGGTAGGTGATAAGTTAAGTCCCAGTTCCAGTCTGAAGGACCAAGAGCCAAGAACATTCCTATATGAGAACAGAAGATGAATGTCCCAGTGCAGAGAGAGGAAGGGAGAGAAAGAACAAATGAATTTGTTCTTCGGCTTAGCCTATCTTCTTTAGTCATTTTAGTGATTCAAATGTTAATTTCATCTGAAAACACCATGACAGACATATTCAGAAATCATGGTTTATTAGCTATATGAGTATCTCTTATCATACAGATTGTCACATAAAATTAATCATTGTAACCAGCATCTGAGAGGCAGAAATTGGGGTCCACATCATAATTATAAGACATATAATGTCTTTGACTACTATAGACTATACCACCAGACCAAATAAAAATAGAACTGTGTATTGACAGTCCTCAAATTTAAACTACTAAACAGTTTAGGGCTGTATTATACACATAAAAATAAGGAAGTAATAGGAAATAATATAAAAAATGGAGCCATGACAACAGAATGAAAACTGTGGCCAAAAGAACAGATGTGCTAATGTTTGATAAACTTAATTAACAGTGATGGGTCCTGATATTGCTTTTCTGCAAAGCAAGAATATGCAGAATTTATGCAGCAATAACATATATCATTTAGGATCTGAGTCAGAGGAATTGCTGAAACAAATGTGGAAATTGAGTAAATTAAAGCTATTATGATTTGGAGGACAGAGGTTCAGTAGTTGGTAGTTTAATGTCTCAAGCAAGATGGAATTCATTATAGTTGTAAGTAAATTCATGCAATTACATTGACATTTGGAACATAGCTAGACTAGTTTTCAGTTCTTTTGAATAGTTAAAGCCATTGTGGTTATAGACGCCTAAAACAATTGGCATCAAATTAGAAGATAGTGTTCTGTATCTCAGCTATCAGGATCTGTTTTATTTTTTTACCTAGAAATCTTTTATTTAAGGTATACAAACTTCAGGCATCTCATATAGACAAATTTAGGAACATAGTGATTATTCTCACACTACCTTCCCACCCCCCCACACTCCCACCCTTCTTTACCTCCCACCTCCCTCTCCTATTCCCATTCTTAGTTTTTACTAATATATATTTCCCATAAACTTTATACACTGAATATTAGCCCTATACTTAAGTAAAGAGTATGGAAAAGAAAAACTGTTTCTCAGTAGTTGAGACAAGGACTGTTCAAAGTCATCACATGTCAGAGTGTCAATTTCACTTATGTAGATTAACTTTTATGTACTCTATTAGTTACCACAGATCAGAAGAACATATAGTATTTGTCTT
The DNA here is from genome assembly GCF_964237555.1 of Oryctolagus cuniculus. NCBI lineage: Eukaryota > Metazoa > Chordata > Mammalia > Lagomorpha > Leporidae > Oryctolagus > Oryctolagus cuniculus. Next base: position 74,792,137 of record NC_091442.1, read on the forward strand.
TTCAGGACTGGCTTTTTTCACTAAATATAATGTTTTCACATTGCATCCATTTTGTTGCAAATGACAGGATTTCATTTTTTTGTTTTACTGCTGTGTAGCATTCCATGGTGTACAAATACCATGATTTTTTTATCCATTCTTCAGTTGATGGATGTCTGCATTGATTCCATATTTTAGCTATTGTGAATTGAGCTGCAATAAACATAGAGGTACAGATAACACTTTTGTACACTGATTTTATTTGAGTAAATTCCCTGGAGTGTAATGGCTGGGTCAAATGGTAGGTCTATATTCAGATTTCTGAGGTATCTCTATACTGTCTACTACAGTGGCTGTACCAGTTTACATTCCCACCAAAAGTGGATTAGGGTATTTTTTCCCCCACATCCTTGCCAACATTTGTTTTTATAGATTTCTGTATGAAAGCTGTTCTAATAGGGGTGAGATGAACCATTGTGGGTTTAATTTGCATTTCCCTGATGGCTAGTGATCCTGAGCATTTTTTTCATGTTTCTATTGGCCATTTGGATTTCCTTTTTAAAAACATGCCTGTTTAAGTCCTTCGCCCATTTCTTAATTGGATTGTTTATTTTGTTATTGTTCATTTTCTTGAGATTTTTATATAGTCTGGATATTAACCCTTTATCAGTTGCATAGTTTTCAGATAATTTCTCCCATTCTGTCAGTTGCCTCTTCATTTTGCTGAGTGTTTTTTTTTTTGTTTGTTTGTTTGTTTGTTTGTTTGTTTTTTGTGGTGCAGAAGCTTCCCCATTTGCTGTAATCCCATTTGCCAATTTTGGTTTTGATTGCCTGTGCCTCTGGGATCTTTTCCAAGAACTCTTTGCCTATGCTAATATCTTACAGGGTTTCCCCAGTGTTCTCTACTAATACGATGGTATTGAGTTATAGATTTAGGTTTTTGATCCATTTTGAGTGAACTTTTGCATGAGGTGTAAGGTGGAGGTCTTGCTTTGTACTTCTGCATGCAGAGATTCAGTTTTCTTGGCACCATTTTTTTTTTTTGAAAGACAGAGTTAGACAGTGAAAGAGAGAGAGAGACAGAGAGAAAGGTCTTCCTTCCGTTGGTTCACACCCCAAATGGCTGCTACGACCAGTGTGCTACACCAATTCAAAGCCAGGAGCCAGGTCTGGTCTCCCTCCTGGTCTTCCTCCTGGTCTCCCACATGGGTGCAGGGCCCAAATATTTGGGCCATGCTCCGCTGCCTTCCTGGGCCACAGCAGAGAGCTGGGCTGGAAGAGGAGCAACTGGGACAGAACCAGCGCCCCAACCCGGACTAGAACCGGGGGTGCCAGCCCCGCAGGCAGAGGATTAGCTTAGTGACCCATGGCACGGGCCTAGCACCATTTGTTAAAGAGAGTGTCCTTGCTCCAGGGGTTGATTTTAGCTCATTTGTCAAAGACAATTTGGTTGTAGATGTGTGGATTGACTTCTAGAGTCTCTATTCTGTTCCATTGGTCTACTCACCAGTTTTTTTTTTTTTTTTTTTTTTTTTTACAGGCAGAGTGCACGGTGAGAGACAGAGAGAAAGGTCTTCCTTTTATCATTGGTTCACCCTTCAATGGCCGACGCAGCCGGCGCACTGCGGCTGGTGCACCACGCTGATCTGAAGCCACAAGCCAGGTGCTTCTCCTGGTCTCCCACACGGGTGCAGGGCCCAAGCACTTGGGCCATCCTCCACTGCACTCCTGGGCCATGGCAGAGAGCTGGACTGGAAGAGGGGCAACCGGGAAAGAATCCGGTGCCCCGACTGGGACTAGAACCCCGTGTGCCGGCGCCGCTAGGTGGAGGATTAGCCTATTGAGCCACAGCGCTGGTTTGTAGTATGTCTTAATATCTGACATTGCAATGCCTCTAGCTTTGTTTTTGTTGTATAACATTGCTTTAGCTATTCTGGTTCTCCTATGTTACCATATGAGTTTCAACATGATTTTTTCTAGGTCTGAGAAGAATGTTGTTAATTATTTTCATTGAGATCACATTGAATCTGTAAATTATTTTCAGTAATATGGACATTTTGATGAAATTGATTGTTCCAATCCATGATCATGGAAGGTTATTCCACATTTTTGTTTGTTTTATTGTATTTCTTTCCTTAATGCTTTGTAATTCTCATTGTAGAGATCTTTGATGTCCTTGGTAAATTTATTCTAAGGTATTTATTTTTTGTAGCTATTGTGAATGGGATTTTTCTTAGAAGTTCTTTCTCAGACTCGGAAATGTATGTATATACAAAGTCTGCTGATTTTTGTGTGTTAATTTTATATCCTGCTACTTTACCAAACTCTTTTATGAGTTTTATTACTCTCTTATTGGAGTCTTTGGATCCTCTGTATATAGAATCATGTCATCTTCAGATAGGAATACTTTGACTGCCTCCTTCTCAATTTATATTCCTTTGATTTATTTTTCTTTCCTAATGGCACTAAAACTTCCAGGGTTATATTGACTGGTAAGGGTGAGTGTGGGCATCCTTGTCTGATTCTGGATCTTAGTGGAAATGCTTTCAAGTTTTTTCCATTTGATAAGACACTGGCCGTGGGGTTGTCATAAATGCCTTGATTGTGTTGAGGAATGTTCCTTCTATGCCCAACTGGGTTAAAGTTATCATGAAAGGATGTTGTATTTTATCAAATGCTTTCTCTGCATCTACTTATATAATCATATGGTTTTTGTTCTTAAGTTTGTTAATGTGATGTATTGCATTGATTGATTTGTGAATGTTGATCCATCCTTGCATACCAGGAATAAATCCCACTTTATCTGGGTAAATGATCTTTCTGATGTGTTGTTGGATAAAACTGGCTAGTATTTTGTTGAGGGTTTTTGTGTCTGTTTTCATCTGGGAAATTGGTCTTTAGTTCTCTTTCTCTGTTGCATATTTTTCAGGTTTAGATATTAAGGTGATGCTGTCTTCATAGAAAGAATTTGGGAGGATTCTCTCCCTTTCAGTTGTTTTGAATAGCTTGAGAAGAATTAGACTTAGTTCTTCTTTAAATGTCTGGTAGAAATCAGCAGTGAAGTGGTCTGGTCCTGGGCTTTTCTTTGCTGGGAGGGTCTTTATGACTGATTCAATCTGTGTCTTGGTTATTGGTCTATTTAGGTTTCCTGTCTTCATGACTCAATTTTGATAGGTTGTATGTGTCCAGGAATCTATGCCTTTCTCTAAGTCTCCCAATTTGTTGGCATGCAGTTCTTCATAGTAATTCCTGATGATCTGTTTTATTTCTGTAGTATCTGTTGTTACATTTCCTTTTTTCATCTCTGATTTTGTTTATTTGGGTCTTCTCCCTGTGTTTTTAATTAGTTGGGCCAATGATGTATCAATTTTATTTTTTCAAAAAATAGTTCTTTGTTTCACTGATATTTTGTATTTTTTTTGTTTCAATTTTATTTCTTCTCTAATTGTTTATTTCCTCTTACTTCTTTTGGGTTTGCTTTGCTGTTGTTTTTCCATGAGATACATTGATAGCTCATTTATTTGGTACCTTTCCAATTTCTTGATGTAGGCACCAATTGTAATAAACTTCCCTCTTAACACTGCTTTTGCTGTATCCCATGAGTTTTGATATATTGTATTGTTATCTTCATTTGTTTCCAGAAATTTTTTATTTCTCTTTTGATTTCTTCTATGATCCACTGTTTGTTCAGGAGCATGTCGTTCTGTCTGCATATGTTAGCCTATGTTCTAGAGATTCTTGAGTTGCTGATTTCCAGCTTCACTTCCTTGTGGTCAGAGAAGATGCATGGTATGATTTTGATTTTTTTTTTAATTTGCTGAGACTTACTTTATGGCGTAGCATGTGGGACATCCTAGAGAAAGTTCCATGCACTGGTGAGAATGTTTATTCTGCAACTGTAGGATTAAAAACTCTGTAGATATCCCTTAGGTACATTTGGTCTATAGTGTCAATTAACTCTGTTGTTTCCTTGCTGATTTTCTCTCTGGTTGATCTGTCCAATGCAGAAAGTGGTGTATTGATGTCCCCAATACTATTGTATTGGAGTCCAATTGTTGAAAGTGTGATATTGAAGTCTCCCATTACTACTTTATTAGAATCTGTCTCTCTCTTTAGATCCATTAACATTTGCTTTAAAAAGCCATGTGCCCTGTAATTGGGTACATATATGTTTACTATAGTCACAATTTTGAGGTGAATTGATCCCTTAATCATTACATAGTGCCCTTCTTTGTCTCTTTTAAGTTTTTCTGTTAAATTCTATTTTGTCTGCTCTTAGGATGACTATACCAGCTATTTTTTGGTTTCTGTTTGCATGGAATATCTTTTTCCATCCTTTCACTTTGAGTCTGCATGTTTCTTTGTTGGTGAGATGTGTTTCTTGTAGGCAGTAAATAAATAGGTAATGTTTTGTATCTATTCAGCCAGTCTGTATCTTTTAGTTGCAGAATTTATACCATTAAATTCAATATTACTATTAATAAGTAATGAGTGACCCTGTCATTTTTCCATAAATATTCCTATTGTTTGACTTTGGAGTTCCTTTGTAGTTTTACTTGGAGATTTTCTGCATTCACATTCTTTCATATTGATGACCACATTTCTTTGTTTCTGTATGCAGCACATCCTTAAGCATTTCTTGTAAGGATAGATGAGTGGTGACAAAGTCTTTCAATTTCTGTTTGTTATAGAAGGTCTTTACTTCACCTTCATTCATAAATGAGAACTTTTCAGGTTACAGAATTCTAATTTGACAGTTTTTTTCTCTTAAGACTTGGACTATATCTCACCATCCTCTCCCAGTCTATAGAGTTTCTAATGAGAAGTCAGCTCTGAGTCTAATTGGAGAGCCTCTGAGAGTAATTTGGCATTTCTCTAGTACACATTTTTTAAAAAAAGATTTATTTATTTATTTGAAAGGCAGAGTTATTGAGAGACAGAGAAAGGAAAGGAAGGGGAGAGGGAGGGAGAGAGGGAGAGAGAGAGAGAGAGAGAATGTCTTCCATCTGCTGGTTCACTCCCCAAATGGCCACAACAGCTGGAGCTGGGTTGATCTGAAGCAGGACCAAGAGCTGTTTCTGGATCTCCCATGCTGTTTCAGGGGCCCAAGGACTTGGGCCATCTTCTACCGCTTTCCCAGGACATAAGAGAGGTGGTTCAGAAGTGGAACAGCCAGGACTCAAATAGGTGCCCACATGGGATGCAGGCACTGCAGGTGGCGGCTTTACTCACTACACCACAGTGCCGGCTCCTCTCTAATGCAAATTTTAGAATCTTTTCTTTATGTTTTACTATTGAAAGTTTGACTACAATGTTTCTTGGTGAAGATCTTTTCTGGTCATGTGTGTTAGGAGTTCTATGTGCTTCCTGTACTTGGACATTCCTTTATTTCTCCAAATGGGGGAAGTTCACTAAATAGGTCTTCTCATTGATTCTCTCTTTCCATGCCTTTAGGAAGCCCTAAGACACGTATGTTGGGTGTTGGTTGTTTGGTTGTATCCTGTAAATCTCCAACACTGTTTTTAATTTTTCTAATTTCTACTTTTTTTTTGGTCTGATTGTAAAACTTCCAGAGATTTGTTTATAACTTGGATATTCTTTCTTCTGCCTCACTGAATCTGTTGTTCAGACTTTCCATGATATTTTTAATTTGATCTATTGAATTCTTCATTTCTAATATTTCATTTTGATTTCTCTTTGAAGTTCTCCACTTTCATGGGAACATTTTCTTTTCTTTTTTTTTAGCTTTTATTTAATGAATATAAATTTCCAAAGTACAGAATATGGATTACAATGGCTTCCCCCACATAACGTCCCTCCAACCCGCAACCCTCCCCTTATCCACTCCCTATCCCCTTCCATTCACATCAAGATTCATTTTCGATTCTCTTTATATACAGAAGATCAGTTTAGCATACATTAAGTAAAGATTTCAACAGTTTGCTCCCACACAGAAACATAAAGTGAAAAATACTGTTTGAGTACTAGTTATAGCATTAAATCTCAATGTACAGCACACTAAGGACAAAGATCCTACATGAGGAGTAAGTGCACAGTGACTCCTGTTGTTGACTTAACAAATTGACACTCTTGTTTATGGCCTCAGTAATCACCCTAGGCTCCTGTCATGAGCTGCCAAGGCTATGGAAGCCCCCTGAGTTCACTGACTCTGATCATATTTAGACAAGGCCATAGTCAAAGTGGAAGTTCTCTCCTCCCTTCAGAGAAAGGTACTTCCTTCTTTGATGACCCATTCTTTCCACTGGGATCTCACTCATGGAGATCTTTCATTTAGTTTTTTTTTTTTTTCCCCAGAGTGTCTTGGCTTTCCATGCCTGAAATAGTTTCATGGGCTTTGCAGCTGGATCTGCATGCCTTAAGGGCTGATTCTGAGGCCAGAGTGCTGTTTAGGACATCTGCCATTCTATGGGTCTGCTGTGTATCTCACTTCCCATGTTGGATCGTTCTCTCCCTTTTTGATTCTGTCAGCTAGTATTTGCAGACACTATTCTTGTTTATGTGATCCCTTTGGTTCTTAGTCCTATCATTATGATCAATTGTGAACAGAAATTGATCACTGGGACTAGTGAGATGGCATTGGTACATGCCACCTCGATGGGATTGAATTAGAATCCCCTGGTGTGTTTCTAACTCCACCGTTTGAGGCAAGTCAGCTTGAGCATGTCCCGAATTGCACATCTCTTCCCTCTCTTATTCCCACTCTTATATTTAACAGCGATCACTTTTCAGTTAAGTTTCAGCACTTAAGAAGAATTGTGTATTGATTACAGTATTCAACCAAAAGTATTAAGTAGAACAAACAAAAAAAATACTAAGAGGGATAACATATTAAGCTGCTCATCAATAGTCAGGGTGAGGGCTGATCAAGTCACTGTTTCTCATAGTGTTCATTTCACTTTAACAGGTTTCCTTTTTGGTGCTTGGTTAGCCATCACCGATCAGGGAGAACATATGATATTTGTCCCCTTGGGACTGCCTTATTTCACTCAGCATAATGTTTTCCAAATTCCTAAGAGGGATCAGTTTTCAGTTAAAGTTTAAACACCTAAGAACAATTGTGTGTTAATTACAGAGTTCAACCAATGGTACTAGAACAAAAAAAAATACTAAAATGGATAAAGTATTACATTGTACATCAACCGTCAGGACAAAGGCTGATCAAGTCACTGTTTCTCACAGTGTCCATTTCACTTCAACAAGTTTCCCCTTTGGTGCTCAGTTTGTTGTCGCCAATCAGGGAGAACATATGATATTTGTCCCTTTGGGACTGGCTTATTTCACTCAGCATGATGTTTTCCAAATTCCTCCATATTGTTGCAAATGACTGGATTTCGTTGTTTCTTACTGCGGTATAGTATTCTATAGAGTACATGTCCCATAATTTCTTTATCCAGTCTACTGTTGATGGGCATTTGGGTTGGTTCCAGGTCTTAGCTATTGTGAATTGAGCTGCAATAAACATTAATGTGCAGACTGCTTTTTTGTTTGCCAATTTAATTTCCTTTGGGTAAATTCCAAGGAGTGGGATGGCTAGGTTGAATGGTAGGGTTATATTCAGGTTTCTGAGGAATCTCCAGACTGACTTCCATAGTGGCTTAACCAGTTTGCATTCCCACCAACAGTGGGTTAGTGTCCCTTTTTCCCCACATCCTCTCCAGCATCTATTGTTGGTAGATTTCTGAATGTGAGCCATTCTAACCGGGGTGAGGTGAAACCTCACTGTGGTTTTGATTTGCATTTCCCTGATTGCTAGTGATCTTGAACATTTTTCATGTGTCTGTTGACCATTTGGATTTCCTCTTTTGAAAAATATCTATTGAGGTCCTTGGCCCATCTCTTAAGTGGGTTGTTTGTTTTGATGTTGTGGAGTTTCTTGATTTCTTTGTAGATTCTGGTTATCAACCCTTTATCTGTTGCATATATTTTCCCATTCTGTCGGTTGTCTCTTCACTTTCCTGACTGTTTCTTTTGCAGTACAGAAACTTCTCAATTTGATGCAATCCCAAATGTTAATTTTGGCTTTGACTGCCTGTGCTTCTGGGGTGTTTTCCAAGAAGTCATTGCCAGTACCTATATCTTGCAGGGTTTTTCCAATGCTCTCTAATAATTTGATGGTGTCAGGTCATAGATTTAAGTCTTTAATCCATGCTGAGTGGATTTTTGTGTAAGCTGAAAGGTAGGGCTCTTGCTTCATGATTCTGCACGTGGAAGTCCAATTTTCCCAGCACCATTTATTGAATAGACTGTCCTTACTCCAGGGATTGGTTTTGGATCCTTGATCAAATATTAGTCGGCTGTAGATGTTTGAATTGATTTCTGGTGTTTCAATTCTGTTCCATTGGTCTATCCATCTGTTTCTGTACCAGTACCATGCTGTTTTGATTACAACTGCCCTGTAGTATGTCCTGAAATCTGGTATTGTGATGCCTCTGGCTTTGTTTTTGTTGTACAAGATTGCTTTAGCTATTCAAGGTTTCCTGTGTCTCCATATAAATTTTAGCACCATTTTTCCAGATCTGAGAAGAAGGTCTTTGGTATCTTGATTGGTATTGCATTGAATCTATAAATTGCTTTTGGGAGAATGGACATTTTGATGATATTGATTCTTCCAATCCATGAGCATGGAAGATTTTTCCATTTCTTGGTATCCTCTTCTATTTCTTTCTTTAAGGTTTTGTAACTTTTATCGTAGAGATCTTTAACATCCTTGGTTAAGTTTTTTCCAAGGTATTTGATTGTTTTTGTAGCTATTGTGAATGGGATTGATCTTAGAAGTTCTTCCTCAGCCATGGCATTGTCTGTGTATACAAAGGCTGTTGATTTTTGTGCATTGATTTTATATCCTGCTGCTTTGCCAAACTCTTCTATGAGTTCCAATAGTCTCTTAGTAGAGTTCTTTGGGTCCCCTAAATAAAGAATCATATCATCTGCAAAGAGGGATAGTTTGAATTCTTACTTCCCAATTTGTATCCCTTTAATTTCTTTTTCTTGCCCAATATCTCTGGCTAGAACTTCCAGAACTATATTGAATAGCAGTGGTTAGAGTGGGCATCCCTGTCTGGTACCAGATCTCAGTGGAATTGCTTCCAACTTTTCCCCATTCAATAGGATGTTGGCTGTGGGTTTTTCATAGATTGCTTTGATTGTATTGAGGAATGTTCCTTCCAAACCCAGTTTGCTTAGAGTTTTCATCATGAACGGGTGTTGTATTTTATCAAATGCTTTCTCGGCATCTATTGAGATAATCATATGGTTTTTCTTCTGCAGTCTGTTAATGTGGTGAATCACATAGATTGATTTGCAAATGTTGAACCATCCCTGCATACCAGGGATAAATCCCACTTGGTCTGGGTGGATGATCTTTCTGATGTGTTGTTGCATTCTATTGGCGAGAATTTTATTGAGGATTATTGCATCCATGTTCATCAGAGGTATTGGTCTGTAATTCTCTTTCAATGCTGCATCTTTTTCCGGCTTAGGAATTAAGGTGATGCTGGCTTCATAGAAAGAATTTGGGAGGACTCCCTCTTTTTCCATTGTTCTGAATAGTTTGAGAAGAATTGGAGTCAGTTCTTCTTTTAAATGTCTGGTAGAATTCAGCAGTGAATCCATCTGGTCCTGGGCTTTTCTTTGTTGGGAGGGCCTTTATTACTGTTTCAATTTCTGTCTCAGTTATGGGTCTGTTTAGGTTTTCGATGTCTTCCTGGTTCAATTTAGGTAGGTTGCATGTGTCCAGGAATCTATCCATTTCTGATAGGTTTCCCTGTTTGCTGGCATACAAGTCCTTGTAGTAATTTCTGATGATTCTTTTTATTTCTGTGGTGTCTGTTGTTACGTTTCCTTTTTCATCTCTGATTTTATTGATTTGGGTCTTTTCTCTTCTTTTTTTAGTTAGTTGGGCCAATGGGGTGTCAATTTTGTTTATTTTTTCAAAAAACCAGCTCCTTGTTTGGCTGATTTTTTGTAATTTTTTTTTATTCAATCCTGTTGATTTTTTCTCTGATTTTAATTATTTCTCTTCTCCTATTAGATTTGGGTCTGGTTTGCTGTAGGTTTTCTAGATCCTTGAGGTGAATTGAAAGCTCATCTATTTGGTGCCTTTCCAATGTCTTGAAGTAGGCACCTATTGATATAAACTTTCCTCTTAACACTGCTTTTGCTGCGTCCCATAAGTTTTGGTATGTTGTGCTGTTATCCTCATTTACTTCCAGAAAATTTTTGATTTCTCTTTTGATTTCTTCTATGACCCATTGTTCATTCAGGAGCATGTTGTTCAATCTCCATGTGTTTGCGTATGCTCTAGGGATTCCTGAGTTGCTAATTTCCAACTTCATTCCTTTATGGTCTGAGAAGCTGCATGGTATGATTCTAATTCTTTTGAATTTGCTGAGACTTGCTTTATGGCCTAGTATGTGGTCAATCCTAGAGAAGGTTCCATGTACTGCTGAGAAGAATGTAAAATCTTTAGCTGTAGGATTGAAAGTTCTGTATATATCTGTTAGATCCATTTGGGCTATAGTGTCATTTAAATCTACTGTATCCTTGTTGAGCTTCTGTCCTGTTGATCTGTCTATTTCTGAGAGTGGAGTATTGAAGTCCCAAAGTACTATTGCATTGGGGTTGTAAGTCTCTTTTTAAGTCCCTTAACAAATCTTTTAGATAAACCGGTGCCCTGTAGTTAGGTGCATATACATTGATAATTGTTATATCTTCTTGTTGTATTGATCCCTTAATCATTATATAGTGTCCCTCTTTGTCTCTCTTAACAGTTTTTGTGGTAAAGTTTATGTTGTCCGATATTAAGATGGCCACGGCCGCTCTTTTTTCATTTCTGTTGGCATGGTATATCTTTTTCCAGCCTTTCACTTTCAGTCTGTATGGATCTTCGTTGGAAAGATGTGTTTCTTGTAAGCAGCAAATAGATGGGTTTTGTTCCTTAACCCAATCAGCCAATCTGTGTCTTTTAACTGGGCAGTTCAGGCCATTAACGTTCAATGTGACTAATGATAAGTGGTAACTTTGCCCTGCCATTTGCCAAAGATAAGTTCTAATATATGCTTTGAATTTCCTGTGATCTTTTGCTGTGAGGTTTCGTTCCTTTACCTTCTTTCATATTGATGACCGTGTTTCTGTGTTTCTGTGTAACACATCTTTAAGCATCTTTTGCAGGGCTGGACGAGTGGCGACAAATTCTTTCAATTTCTGTTTGCTGTGAAAGGTCTTTATTTCACCTTCATTCACAAATGATAGCTTTGCAGGATATAATATTCTGGGCTGGCAGTTGTTCTCTCTTAGTACCTGGGCTATATCTCGCCATTCCCTCCTAGCTTGTAGGGTTTCTGATGAGAAGTCAGCTGTGAGTCTGATTGGAGATCCTCTGAGAGTAATCAGATGTTTCTCTCTTGCACATATTAGGATCTTTTCTTTATGTTTCACTGTGGAGAGTTTAATTACAACGTGTCGTGGTGAGGATCTCTTTTGGTAATGTTTATTAGGGGTTCTGTGAGCTTCCTGTACTAGGATTTCTCTGTCCTTCTCCAAACCTGGGAAATTTTCTGCTAATATCTCACTAAAAAGGCCTTCTAATCCTTTCTCCCTCTCCATGCCTTCAGGAACTCCTAGAACCCGAATGTTGGTTTTTTTAATAGTATCCTGAAGATTCCCGACAATATGTTTTAGATTTCTAATTTCCTCTCCTTTTCTTTGGTCTGACTGTATCCTTTCCTGTTCTCTGTCTTCTAAGTCCAATATTCTCTCTTCTGCCTCACCCATTCTGTTTGTAAGGCTCTCTATTGTGTTTTTCATTTGATCTATTGAATTCTCCACTTCATTATGATTTCTTGTCACTATCACAGTTTCCTGTTGTACTAGTTGTTTCGTTTCATTTTGATTCCTCCTTAATATTTCATTTTCATGAGAGAGATTTTCTATCTTGTCCATTAAGGATTTCTGTAGTTCAAGAATTTGTTTTTGAGAACTTCTTAATGTTCTTATCAATTTTTTGAGATCTGCTTCTTGCATTTCTTCTATCTCATCATCTTCATAATCTTGAATTGGGGTGTCTTTTTCATTTGGGAGCGTCATGGTGACTTCCTTGTTTTTATTACCTCAGTTTTTGCGTTTGTTATTTGGCTTTTTCTTGTTATACTATGACTCTAGATTAAGTGGACTTTCTGTTTTTGATGGAGCCTTAGAGGCTTGAGATGGGTGTGGCCTGAGAGCTCTGTTTGGTGTACCAAAGGTGACACTCCCAGGTTAGGCGTGGTAGATCTCTCTCTCTCTCTCTCTTTCTTTCTTTTTTTGATTCAAAAGGGAAGTAATTCCGCACAGCTGAATGAAGTTGGAGGTAGTTAGCAGGCAAATAATATACCCACAGGAGCCAGAGATCAGAAGCTCTTTCCCAAGGACCACACAGGGAATCTGTTCGGCCCTCAGAGTGGGCTCAAATTCTCCTTCAGTCTCCCACTGGGTTGCCAAAGTTACAGAATTGTAGTGTCTCTGGAGAGTACTCACGTGAATTCCGTGAGTTCTCTCCCCCACCGTCTCTTTTTACACAGTCTCAGTTCAGTAGCACCACAAATTTACTAGGTCCTAATCTCCTGTTAATTCGCCCCGCCCAGAGTCAGGTTTTTCTGCTAGGCTCAGGGCCGGTGCAGACCTGAGGTCGCTCTGCTTATGACATATGTCCAAGATGGCGCCTGCTCTTTGTCTTGCTCGCCTTTGAGAGGGGAGCGGAGAGAGAGAAACCCGTGTCCATACCAGTCACTTTTTTTTTTCTTTTCTCTCTCTCTCTCTTCTAGTTAGCCTGGTGAACTTTCCCCCACCCCGGGGGTCGTTCCCTCTAGTCTCCTCTCTCCGCTTGCCTGCGGGTGTCTCAGGCTATTGAGGTTCGGCTCACCTTGCGTTCCAGCGCTGGTGTGTTGAGTCTGCCGCTGGTGTCCCGAACTGTGGGCTCCCACGCTCTCCACACAGGTCCACTGTGAATCATGAGTTCCGGAAGAGTTTCCTCTGCTGTTTCTTCCCCTACTCTTCCTTGAACCTGCAGTATATCCACTTTTATTAAACTGTCTCTCCCCGGACCATCAATGTGCTCCCTTCCTTTTCCGCCATCTTGCCTCCTCCTACTCATGGGAACATTTTCATTCAAGTCATGTATAGATTTCATTATATCATGGAGTTGCTTCTGATTACTTCTGAATAATTATATGATTAATTTTTGAATTCCATTTCCAGCATTTCATCAATCTCTCTATCTTCACTTTCTGGTATTGAAGTGTTGTTGTATTCCTTTGGTGCATAATGTTGTCTTCCTTATTCTTGGTTCTTGAATTTCTGTGTTTATTTTTAGTCATTTTTGCATATACTTGTTATTTTTCCCTCTGATGGCTTTTATCTTTGGGCTATGCCTCTGTGTCTTAGTGGAGTGTTTGTTCTTTCAGTGAATACGTTGAGGCAAATGCTAGGTGTGGACAGGGAGCTCTGTTTAGTGCTCCCACTGTGAGGGGCATATCCCAGATGACACTTGAATTAGGTGTGGTAGGTCTCTTCCTTTTTTTTTTTTTTTTTATCAGAGGGGAGCATTTGATCAACTCTGTTGATATAGTCTCATCCTCACGTTCTCTCCTCCAAGGCAAACAATGGTAGGTGCTAGCCCCAGTGGATGCAATATTTGTCTGTGCTGACACAAGAACTACACAAATGCTCCATGCAGTCCTCAGTGTGAGCACAGATCCTGTAGCAATGACCCACCCTAGGCAATCAGGGATCCCCAAGTGTGTGGAGCCTCCCACAATGACTGCCCAGAGACCCAGTCACAGTGTGCACCCTCCCAAGTGGCCACAATGTTTCCACAGCCTTAGCACACAAGGTTTCCACAGTTATGGGGTACCAAGGATCCTCCCTGCTCTGGCATGCTCCCAGAGGCAGCCTCCTGTATATACTCTACCCAGGCAGTCTAAGTCCCAGAGTCTGTGATATGCTGGGAGGGTGGGGGCATCTCACAGTCCTACATGGGTCCACAGCCCCCTGTCAATGCTCCCAGCCAGACTCAGGTGTGTCTTCTTTGTTGGTTGCTAGGTGTGTGCACGAGCGCTCGCACAAGCTGGTGCAGCTGTTACATATGTCTGAAATGGCATCCACCCTCTCTCAGCTAGTTGCAGGGCACCATTGTTGGGGGCTCAGGGGGAGAGAAATGTGCCCCTTTTTTCTCTCTAGGTTGGCAGGTACACAGTTTCCAACAGGGCTCCAGGACAGACTCTTGCCAAGATCTCACCCCCAGCTTTATCACAAGTGGCTTGGGCCACTGCAGTCTGGTCTCACTTCACTCTCCAAAGCTGGTGCTGAGGCTCTTGCCTGCTGGGTTCTGTGTTGTGTCCATGCTCCTGTTGTGCGTTCACACCCACCACGTAGATCCACAGCATCCCTCTAACTTCCGTGGAGTTTCCACTGCAGCTTTCTTCCTAATTCTTCCCTGCGATTGCACTCCCTCCATTTTTTAAAAACTATCTTCCCCTAGACTAGAGCAGTAAGCTCCCTCCCTATTCTACCATCTCGGAATCCTCCCAGGATCTGTTTTAGATGAAATTATTCATTCTTCCTCACTCCCCAAATCCTATACCAAATAGGGTTGAGATAGTATTAATAAATTTAAATGACTTCTAGAACACTGTAGTTTACTTATATGGGGGACATGGTCTGAATAGAGATTGCTGGATAGTGTGTGGAATTTGTATGTGAGTTCATCTAAAAAGGTAGCTAATGCTTCAGCCCCTGCTGATGTTATTCTGCAATGTCCAGCAGGAGAACATCAGCTAATATTTCAAGGATTGTCAAGAAATCTCATTCTTGCGGCCAGCGCCGTGGCTCACTTGGTTAATCCTCTGCCTGCAACACTGGCATCCCATATGGGCGCTAGATTCTAGTCCTGGTTGCTCCTCTTCCAGTCCAGCTCTCTGCTGTGGCCTGGGAGGGCAGTGGAGGATGGCCCAAGTGCAGGTTGACAGTTGGGTACTTCTTGATTTAGCCCCCTTCCCTCTGTATTTGGTATCCATCCACACATCTCACATTGGATCATATTCCTTTGTGCCACAAGTTGTAAATTCCTGACCTGCCCATATGCACATCAATGAGAACCAAGAGAAAGGTTTGGAGTTTATCTTGCAATTCAAACAACTTACTTAAATTCCCACTCATTTTCTCTCCTCTCTATAATGAGGATTATGAAGACAATTTTCACTTAGCTTCCTCAAAAGTTGGTAAGCAGTGAAGAAAAGAATGAATAAATGAAGTAATGTAATATCTGTAAGGGCCTGGAATATAAAAGATCTCTTATGTTTCCTTCTGTACAGTGATCTCTGATGACTATCATAAAGAGATTTGATTAACTAATTTTCAGTTATGTATAGATGATGGAGTACAACTTAAAACTCTACTAATCTCTACAGTATCCATCACTGATATTCAAGAATATATAAAATTTTTTTTAGGAATTCAGACCATATAGGTAACTACATATCTTGAAGAAAGAATAGTGGACATCATGGATTTAAATTTTTCTGTCCTCAAACAGCACTCTTGCCATCATGGCTTAAAGCAATACCAACATTCCAACATTCCAGCTTGCTTTGTATATGTAGAGTGTTAGTTATTTTCCTTCTCCAAGAAAAACACAATGGCTGCCTTCGATAGTGATATTATGCTGGCAGAAACAGGCAATAACAGGAACCCAAGACACCTTGATAGGAAAAATATAAATTGAGAATGAAAAAAAAAATCCTAAAACATTTGGGGGCTTGTCATTTTGCTGAAGTTTTTGGAAGAAGGAATGGTGTGGTTCATGGTAAAGTGGTGTGATTCTGGAACTAAAAGCTATTACAATGATTTCCTGATGCACCAGTCAGCTTCTTCATTGTACCGTGTCCTGACTGTGTCAGGGACTGTCTCTCTCCTGGTGTTCAAGTTTTTTTTTTTTTTTCTTTTTGACAGGCAGAGTGGACAGTGAGAGAAAGACAGAGAGAAAGGTCTTCCTTTGCCGTTGGTTCACCCTCCAATGGCCGCTGCAGCTGGCGCACGACGCTGATCCGAAGCCATGAGCCAGGTGCTTCCCCTGGTCTCCCATGCAGGTGCAGGGCCCAAGCACTTGGGCCATCCTCCACTGCCTTTCCAGGCCACAGCGGAGAGCTGGCCTAGAAGAGGGGCAACCGGGACAGAATCCGGCGCCCCAACCTGGACTAGAACCCTGTGTACCAGTGCCGCAGGTGGAGGATTAGCCTATTGAGCCACAGCGCCGGCCTAGTGTTCAAGTTCTGTAATATGGCTTGGGAGTCATTCTGTGGATCTCAGCATATGCCCATTTTCCACAGTTCTCCTAAAGTATGAAGTCATTTAATATCCTAAAATAATTTCCCTGCTGTTTCATTGAGCAGCAATGGATTGTTTTCTTCTACTAAATATAAGCAATAAGACTTCCCTCATACCCTGAAGTAAACAACTGTTTACTCCACACAGAGTTACAGGTAATTTTTACCTGTACTTTTTCATATGTGGAAACTGAGAAAGTTTCAGTAGCCACTGATATGCCTGTAAAATATTTCATTGTTAATGCTAAGAAAATATGAGAAAGGGAAAACAGAGTATTGTGAATTCTACAGAAGTATAAGCAATAAATAAATAAAAAGTAAGCTATATAATATTTACTGATTGTGTAGTTGTATGGACAAATTAATGAATATATTGTGAATTCAGAATAATAATTTGTTCTCCTAAACATGTTATAAGACTGTTGATGGTATCAATATGGTATTTGGTGATTCATAAAAGTGCACTGCAAGTACAAACAAGGCTTAATATAAAGTAAAATTTATATCTATTCTTTTTTAACATTAGTGATGGAAATACTTTCTGAAAACAGAATCCTCCCACTGAAGTTGAGCAGTAGTACAAGCAGTAGTAAAAGTTGGCTGCTTAGAAATTTCTTAATCAGAGCTTTTCTGGGTTGGCTTTATAGATAGGAAAATTTGGGGGAATTATAAATGCAGCATTTTTCTTCCTGGATCTTGCTTTGTGAATCTGCTGCCTTCTCATTCTCATCATTTTATCAAGTACAAGAACTTTGCAGTGCTTACTTGCAAGTGATATGTTTAAACTGCATTGTGATTTTAGAGAGATTAGTGCAGAGTGTATGTGAACCTGAGTGTGACCTACTGTTTGTATTGGCCTGTCTCAAACTGAGGAATCATGCAGCAGGGGATGGAGCCTGGGTTTCTGCATTTCTAGCAAGATCCCAGAAGATCTTGATGCTTCTGCTTTGCAGGTTGTATTTTGAATGAGAATGATTTATCAGGTGACATTTAAAACCTTAATCAGCTAGTTTCTTTTAAAATAGCAAGGATGTCTACAAACAGTGTATATAGAACCTTTGTCTCCACATCCTCGCTGGCATTTATTATTTTTTGATTTTTGGAGGATGTAACTGGAGACCATTATGCTTAGTGAAGTAAGCCAGTCCCCAAAAGACAAATATTAAATGTTTTCCCTGATTTGTGGTAGCTAATATACAGAGTACAAAAATGTAATGTAGATGAGTGAAATTGACATTTTGAGATTTGATTATTGTTTATAGCCCTTATCTATACTCTAGAGGAACAGTGATTTTTCTATTTACTACTTATTGAATCTTTATTTAGTGGAGGGTTAAGCTCATGATTATAAAGTAAACTGAAAGTATTCCATTGTAAAAATTAAAAGAAAAAGAAGAAAAAGAGGAAGGAGGGTGGGTAGGGAGGGAAAGTATCATTATACTCAAAGCTGTATATATAAAATACATAAAATTTGTTCCCTTTTTAGAATTAAAAAGGCAAAAAAATCAAATAAATACTATGTCAAGATTAAAAAATTCTCAAGAATTTGATTCTTCTAATTGTGAGAAATTATTTGGATGCTGCATTTAACTCACTTTTCACACAAACTCAGGATAAATATTTATAAATGAAGAAAAAAGAAAATGTTGTGATTAAAATCACTGACAGATTTTGAACTCTGGTCTAATCCTAGGTTTTTCTTTCTATGTTACAAAATAGGATCAACTTAATAGTGTGGACTTTGGGGTTAGCCAGATCTGGATTTGAATCTTAGGTTTATCTTTTGTTGTTGTTATTGTTATTGTTATTGTTATTGTTATGAACTTGGGCAGATTTAAAAAAAAATCCCTGACTTTGGTAAGTACTCAAATATTGCCTTTTTTTTCATTACTATATTGAAGAAAATTAGTGTAGATTTAATTTGATTGTGATTTTTATTAAAGCAGAGTTTGAAATCACCATTGTAGCCAGCTGGTCAAGCCTCTGTCTGCATTGCCAGCGTCCCGTGCGAGTGCCAGCTGGAGTCCCTGCTGCTCTGCTTTCCATGCAGCTCCCTGTTACTGTGTCTGGGAAGTCAGTGGAAGACAGCTCAAGTGCTTGGGCCCTTGCCACCCATGTGCAAGACCTGAATGGATTTCCAGGCTCCTGGCTTGGGCTTGGCCCAGCTGTAGTCCTTGAGGCCATTTGGCAAATGAACCAGAGAATGAAAACCTCCCCCCAGCCCCCGCCTTATTCTGCCTTTCAAACATAAACCTTTAAAAAATAAAGTAGGAATTTGATTACAATTCCACTGATTGGGACAGGCATTGTGGTGCAGCAGGTTAGGTTGCTGCTTGGGATGCCCCCATCTCATATTGGAATGAGTGGGGTAGAGTCCTGCCTCCACTTCCAATTCAGCCTCCTGCTAATACACCTGAGAGGCAAGTAGTACTTGGTTCCTGCCACCCACGTGGGAGACCTCTATGGAATTCCTTGCTCCTAGCTTTGGTCTGGCACAGTCTTAGTGGTTGTAGCCTTTTGGTGAGTGAAAAGGAAGATGGAAGATTTCTCCCTCCCTCAGTCCTTCCCTCTCTTTGTCACTCTGCATTCCAAATTAAAAAAAAAAAATCTTTTGGCTATACTTAATTAGTGAGGTAGCTTTTTGAAAACTAGTCTTTCATTACTATTATTTTATTTTCAAATAACATGATAATTGCATACAATAAATACTTCACAATAAGAAAAATTGTGAATGTCAAAATTAGGAACATTTTCTTTTCAGATCCTTATAATTTGGAAGGTGTCTCATTTAAAACTTTTGACTTAGATCTCTTAGTATTAACATACTTACTGTCATTTTTATGAAAATATAAAGAAATATGTACATTTTGTGTTTATGAATATTGGGCTGTGTTGTTGCCTGAAGCTTTGTGATGAGTTCCATAAACATACATATTAATATTCAATACGTCAAATGTTCTGTATTTATCCAGCATGTTAAATGCCTTCATTTCAACTTTAGAAACTTTTTTTCCAATTGTGGAGGCATTTGTACATTTGTTCGCATCTGTAGAATCTCTAACAGTGTATTTATGTAAAATTACACGTCAGTATAATTGCCTATATAATTAACATTCAGGAAGAAATTATTTATTCAGGAGCACATTTCACAATTCAATTTCATTCTGTGACAAAGAAGCTTTTAAATGTTAATCTTATGAAAGAAAATGAAGCAAATAATAAAGGCTGTAGATTAATACAAGAGGCAGCTATTTACAGTGTAACATTTTCCCTCACTGGGAATTACCTATTTTCTTACACCAAAGAGTCCAGGCATGTTTCAAATCCCACTGGGAAGTATGAGGCTTAATCTTGTACTTTGTAATCTTGGGTGGTTTCATGTCAGATGACCAAATAAAAGAGCAAAATGGTTACCAATACCTTTGTTGTTGAAGCTTTAAGAGACAGAAAGAATAAATGCATATTATGGTTGATTTAAAAACTCAATTATAGGAAGTATATTTTCTCACTCTCAATTCTATTGAAATTTCATGTTTTGGATAATAATTCTTTCAAATTTTGTGAACAAGATCCTCACTTCTTCCATCAGCTAGCTAGATTTTCCGAACATATAACAACATCTCTTGAACAGCAAAAGAGCAAATTATGTAACATACCTAGTATTGTGGGGATTGGTGGATATATAAGGAAGACAAGAATAATCTGAAACATCATCTATTATTTGTGTGTTTCTCTTATGATTAGAGAATATCACATAGAAGTGAGATTAAAGAATCTGATGAACATTCAGGTGAACATATAAACTTACTGGAAAATTATATTTTAGCCATGTAGATGATAGGAGCTTAAATTTTTCTTTGACTATTCTGAGATATAATTTGTTGGTTTAAAATTAATTGAAAAATGTATAGATACATGCCTGGTAGAAAGTTTACTAGTGTTGCTAAACAGAGATCATATGTGTAAGCATATCTACCCAAACCTGCTCATGATATTGCTGCATTTTTTTGCTCCCATTGAGAGAAAATTTCTCTAAATAGCAATGCACATTAATTTCCACATATTTTCCCAGTTTCCATGAATTCATTTCAATTAACCAATACCAGCTGTCATTTTACTGAAACTATTTTTAATCATGAGTTTACCAGTGATAGCCATATTTCAAAATTCAACAATTTTTAGTCTTCACCTAGATTGCTTTTTCCCAGCATTCTTTATTCCTTGAACCACTCTCTTCAGTAGTCTGCTGGACCTCTCAGTTTGGCTTTTCCTCCTGTGTGATGGGCAGTTCTAGCTCACAGTTTCTCATAAATGCTGATGGCTTGCTCCTTCACTTATTTCAGGTCTTTGATCAAATATCACATCACAGTGAAGTCTTCTCAATCATCGTATTAAAATAGCATCCCCTCTCCACTTATCTTTCTTATTGTTACAGACCGATTAACATCCATGTATACTATGCTTCATTTATTGATTGATTGGGTGACTGTTACCTCTACTGGAATGGCAGTTTCATGAAAACAAGATTTGTCTGGCTGTTTATGTCCATTCCTCCTGTTCCAGACCAATGTTTAGCACCTGGTAGATGACAATTAAATTTGTTAAATGAGTTAACAGATATCACTCCCTTTCCAAAAATATTTAATGGCATATTAATGCACATATGATAAAATCCAAAATGTTTATCATAACTTATAAATGCCTTGTGATCTGCTTGTTCCTCTAACTTCTTGAGTTCTTCTTTCCATTGTTTCTCCTTTGAGTTCCTAAAACACACCAAGCTCCTTCTGTCTCAGGGTCTTGATGCTATTCCCTATTCTAGGGACACCATTCCCTCTTACTTTGTTTACCTAGATCATGCTTACATTTCTGGTATGAGACTATTACTTTCTCAGACAGGCTTTCCCTGGACATAATTTCTAGGTTTTCTTGTATTTGCTATCACTGTAATGTCTTTGTTTCATTTATATCTGAGTTCTGAGTGCATTTTTCATTTCTAAAATTGAATATAATTCACACACCCAAAATTTGACTTTTTGAAGTATACAAGTCACTGGTTATTAGTATATCCACACAGTTGTGAAACCATTACCACCATCTATTGAAAAATAATTTCATCACCTCAAAAAGAAACTAGATACTTATTAGCAGTCATTTCTCCATTTTCTTTTATTTAAAAAAGATTTGTTTATTTATTTGAAGGGCAGAGCTACAGAGGGGCAGAGAGAGAGATAGGGAGGGAGGGAGATAGAGAGATAGAGAGAGGTCTTCCATCTGCTGGTTTACTCCCCAGATGGCTGCATCAGCCGGAGCTGAGCCAGGAGCCATGTCTGCAGGTCTCCCACGTGAGTGCACTGGCCTGAGGATTTGGGCCATCTTCTACTGCTATCCCAGGCCATAGCAGAGAGCTGGATTGGAAGTGGAGCAGCCGAGTCTCAAACCAGTGCCCGTATGGGATGCCGGCACTGCAGGCAGGAGTTTTACCCACTACACCATAGCACCGGCCCCTTCTTCATTTTCTTCTTCCTCCAGTTCCTGACAAACACTAATCTACTTTATCTTAATTGTCAATATTGAGCAAGAATATGTCCGATGAAGAAAGAGCTCTTTCTATATCCTTCACTTCTAATTCTCCAATGTCTAGAACAATTCTTGGGATAATACAAGCACAGAATATACAGCTGTTCGTGGACTTTCAATGAGAATTCATTCTGATAAACCCACCTTAAGTCAAAAATACATTTAATACACCCAAACCACCGAAAATCACAGCTCAGAACACAGTACATTGTCGATATCATTTGTTTTCCCCTTGTGATCATGTTCCTTCCTGGGAGCTGTGGCTTACTGCATCTGCCCTGAATTATAAGATAATATAATGCCACATATTGGAAAAAAGATCGAAATTTAAAATTAGCAATTGAACCCATATTGCATTTGTATGTCATAAGATCAGATAATCCTAAGTCAAGCCATTGTATGTTTGTTGATTAATGAAGACTTGCAGGTAAATCAGATGTATCTCATCTTTTTTAACTCAAGGTTTAATGTATAGTCTAGCACTTCATAATGACCTTTTGCACTGTAGGAGCCCTGGATTCTGCCTGAACGAGATATGTGGCTTTGGGTAAATTCTTGTCTATAAGACTACTTCTTTCCTTATTTGTAAAATGTAAATATTAAAGTAGATAAGATATTTTCCAAGTATGTTCTGTTGAGGAGAGTATGTGAGGTTGCCTCAAACACCATTCCTTTCATTTGTTTCGAGTACTTCTTAGTACAATAGGGTTTTCCATATGACTTCATTTGAAGATCATCTTGAGATGTATACCAATACTTACATTTGCAAGTCAAAAGTAGAGGACTAGGTAGAATGCCAATAGCTAGGAGAATTCTGATTGATCTCATTTGGATGAGACCTAATAGGCAGGTGAAACCGTATGGAAAGTGTGTGTACCAAGCTATAACCTCCTAAAAAGACAAGGAAAGATCACATAGAAGATGAAAATATGGTACAGATTAGGCCTAGACTTTAGGAGGCTTTGGGTAGTGAGCGATTTTTGTGTTCATAAACTCCTGCAAATATCAAGGAGCCACTCTGTTGGTTTAAATAGGTGATGTGATAAACATGGCCTCTTAGTAAGAAGGAGACAGCAGACTGACATGCTACTCTGTAAGCTAAGATATACCTTCAAAAGGCAAGTAATTTGATTACATTACTTTGTTATTCAGTGAATTAGGGGTTTATCATTCAATTTGAATATGGGAAGATTCTTCTGGTTTTTGTATACCAAAGTATTTTGCTTATGGAACTCACCCAACACTGGTGTTCAGATCCTAGTAGGAATTTAAGTTCTAAAGGGATACCTGTTTGAAATTTTTTCTTTGTGCTAAATTTGATCAATTCTGGTGAAACTAAGCTTGAAATCTTTATAGTCCCTTCAGTGGTTATATGCACAAATCAGTATTTTCTTGATAGGGAAGTATGTGTGTCCCTCAGCTGAGTATGGTTTTTACAGAGTTCTGAGTAGTTTTTACAGAGTTCCAAGGTATTCTCTAGATGAATAAAAAGAGTGACCCAAGAATCCTTCCGACTTCTAGCATACTGATGGATGGAGATTTATTTTCTATTGACTGTGCTGCTTGAATGGAATAGGAACAGTGTCAGTCCCAATCCATTAGTCTGACATCTCTTGTAATTGAAAGCCAAACAGGTTTGTATAGTAAGGATTGTTCGTGGATTTGTGTATGTGTTGAGGGCAGTGGGCAGGAAAGAGGAGAGAAGCTGTGAAGAGGCTGCTGAAAGCACAGTGTGTTTAAGGAAATTGAACTCTGTCATAAGAGGGCTCAGTTTATAAGTCATCTAAAAGATGGATGTTAGAATAAACATTTGTTGCCTGAGAAAACTGCTGTCTCATTTTGAGTTATGTTTCCTACAAAATATCATTTTGGATAATGGTTTATATCATTTGTTATGAAATCAGAAAATGTTTTCTGTGAGCATAAATGGAAGGTATTAAATATTAGAAAAAATAAAAATTATAATTGGAAAATTTGCTTGGGGGATATAACTGGGTAGTGCCAGGAATCAAAAGCAGATAAAATGAAGAAATAACTTTCAGAGTTCAAGTTGTGTTGTTAACACCTAGTATGACAGTGAAGAAGCAATTGTGCAAATTGTCAGGCTTACGGTCATGCTAAGATATTAAGTCCATTGTCTTTTCTGGCTTTCAAGATTTTGGTTATCCAGTGAATACATAAAAGCAAAAAAATAATCTGTAACACAGATACAGCATATTTTTGAGTTCATGAATGTGCAAAGGCAAGGCATCTAACCCAACTTTGTGGGTGAAGGACTCATGTTAAGAAGCTGAGGCCGGCACTGTAGCTCAATAGGCTAATCCTCTGCCTGCAGCGCTGGCACACCGGGTTCTAGTCCTGGTTGGGGCGCCGGTTCTGTCTTGGTTGCCCCTCTTCCAGGCCAGCTCTCTGCTGTGGCCCGGGAGTGCAGTGGAGGATGGCCCAAGTGCTTGGGCCCTGCACCTGCATGGGAGACCAGGAGAAGCACCTGGCTCCTGCCTTCGGATCAGTGTGGTGCACCAGCTGCAGCGCGCCGGCTGCAGTGGCCATTGGAGGGTGAACCAACAGTAAAGGAAGACCTTTCTCTCTGTCTCTCTCTTTCTCGCTGTCCACTCTGCCTGTCAAAAAAAAAAAAAAAAAAAAAAAAAAAAAAAAAAAAAAAGAAGCTGAGAGAGACTTTGACCTGAGCTGAACATTAATAGAGGGTTGGTAGTAGGACAGTGATAAAGAAAGACTTCCAAGTAAGGTAGCAGCATGTACAAACTGCTAGCATTAAATTTTGGAGGGCTATCTGTTATTAACTGTATTTGTTTAGTTGGAATGGAACCAGGGAAAAGTGGAGAGAGATGTAATCACTGATTTGAATCCCAGGAACTTGTTCTATCAATGACAAAGAATGTGGCTGATGAGCGAGCAGATGAGAAGGTGATTTTTGCATGGTTTATTGGAAAAAGTGAAGATAGAAATTGCTACAGCTGATAGACCAGGAGGGTGTCTCAGGGACCGAGAGTCCAGTCTGCATTCAGAGTGGGGATTTTGTGGACATGAGTATGGGGCCCCTGTTGCTTCTTCTCTCCTTTTCTGGAAAAGCCTGGGTGGGGGACTTTTGGATGTGGAATCAGTCCCCTAAACAAGCCCCTCTGGACAATCCTTGCCATCAGGGTTCTTTTCCACTGGAGAAGCAAGTGACTCCTTCAGCACGATAGGACCAGCTGTATCTCTGCCTCAATTCAGTGAATTCCTTTTAATAAAGGGTGGGCAAGAGGCTGCGTCCTACTTTCAGGACTTGTTCACTCACTCCATTACACAAAGATTTATTTTCTTTAAAACTTTTCATTTCCTTTGCCCCCCCCCCCCCATAGGCTATTATCTATCTAGCTGCCTTAACAGAGATGCACCTACAGCAATAAGCAGGGGCCAGATAATGAAAGCTTAATAAACTAGATTAAGGAATTTTGTTAATTAAATGGAAATAATTAAAAGAGGAAAAGAAAATGCTACAGTTGTAAACAACAATATAAATCAAGTAGCTTGTACTTAACAAATGTTTCCTACGAAACAATTTTAGGGGGGTAGAGAATAAAGTAAACAAATGGAATAAGAGAGATTGGTAATTTTGGCTAAGATATGGAAGTTATATTCTCTCCTAATTTAGCCTAACTCTGTTAAGCTCCTAGTTAAAATTTCACATTGTCCTTCTACCAGCAGAGGACTTGGAAACATAAGAAATGATTCTAAGACCCTCTTGGACTCCAAGCCCTCTGAGAGGAGTTTCTGATGTATTACAATAGTTATCACCTCAAATAAGAGGGGACTTTAAAAAGTTTGTGAAAAACAGAAATTAAAAGATGATTTTGGTGCAAAATTTTAAATTCATGCATAATTTTTTCATGCTGTGTATCTTACATTAACTTTTGGAAGGCACATCATATGTATGGATTCAAAAATTTTGCACCAAAATTAAATTACCTTTTAATTCTATTTCCACATTTGTTTCAAGTACCCTCTCCCTTGTAGGAGTGAGTTATCTTAATGGAGTGAAGTATGTGGTGCAAGAATGCTCTATTAAAGGGAGTAGCTATCATTCTGTTCCAGCATGTTGCAATGCAGAATTCCTGCTCCGGTGTTGCTACATCTGCTTTTTCAAATATTGACCAGTTAAAATGTCCCCTGGTCTTTACCTTTGCTTACAGCATAGTCATTTACTATAATTTGTATTGTTAGAGTCATGAAACCATGAAAGTTATTATAAAATTTTCACTAACGAAAAAGCCAACAGTTCATAAATTTTCCATTTTTAAAAACTGGAATTTGTCTTACTAATTATGAGTGAGAATACAAAATGCCAAAAAATAAGCTCTTTGCCCTTGCCATGTTAGTCCCAGGTCTTGGATAAGCATAGTTTCCTCTTTGTCTTTGCTATTAAAACTTGACTTTTCTTTCTTTTAAAAAGTTTTAAAATTTATTTTGTTCACTTAAGAGCCAGAGGGAGAGGGAGAGGGAGATGAATATAGTACAGGTTTTGGGAGATTTTCTGTATATCATCTGTTTATTATAGAAACCCTAGGGAAATCAAACATCTAAGACACATTTGATACTTTTTTATGTTAATTTCTTGGCTTTGAGGTTTGAACACTGCACACCTCCATAGTCCTGCTGTTTCACATTTCTAAGTACCTTCTCTTTTTTTGCTTCTTTTTTAAAAGACTTATTTATTTTAAAGAGTTACAGAGAGAGGTAGAGACAAGGAAAGTGAGGTCTTCCATCCACTGGTTCTGCCACGGCTGGAGCTGGGCCTATACAAAGCCAGGAGCCAGGAGCTTCTTCTGGGTCTCCCATGTGGGTGCAGGGGCCCAAGCACTTGGCCCATCTTCTACTGCTTTCTCAGGCCATAGCAGGGAGCTGGATTGAAAGAGGAGCAGCCAAGACTTAAACTAGCATCCATATGGGATGCCAGTGCTGCAGGCTGGGACTTTAACCTGCTTTGCCACAGCACCGACCCCATTGCTCTTATTTTTTTTTTAAATTATTTCAATATTTAAAAATGGATCTATAGTATGCACTATGATATTTCAATATATGAATACAATATATCATGATCAGATCAGGGAAACTGGCAGTTCTATCAACCTGTACATATAATTTCTTTTTGTTGGGAACATTCAAAATCCTCTCTATTAGCTATTTTTCAAACATTCCATTAATTGTTGGTCATGGTTGTCTTACTGTGCTACAGAATGTTAAGAGTTGTTTCTTTCATCCAACTGCAACCCTTACACCCTATTTAGGTGTAAATATCCTCCCTTATACCCTATTTAGCCTCTGGAAACCATTCTTTATTCCCTAGTTTTGACATCAGCTTTAGCTTTCACACACAGGTGTCATGCTTATATTTCTGTCTCTGACTTATTTAGTATCATGTCCTCCAGTTCCATCAATGTTGCTATTAATGACAGAATTTTGTAATCTAAAGAACATTCATGGTTGTTTACCTACTAATATTCAGGAAGACTCAAACAAATTCTATCACCTTCTCCCTGTGCTAGAGAATGAATTTTTTCTGTTCCACTCTTAAATAGGTCCTTTTGAGGACCCTGGTTATGAGAATGCCTCAGTTAAAACTCTCTGCATCACAGTCCACACTCATTATTTTTCCCTTGTGTGTGTCAAATCAAAAACTAGTTGAGAAAGATTAACTGCTCTCCCTCCTACCATTCTTTCCCAATCACAGCACCAGCTAATGTCATTGAACAGTGTTTGCAAGATCTTCACGTCATACTGTGGGAGTTTGGGGGAAGGCTTGTTTGTCAGCTGGCTATTTTCCTTGATTTTTTTTTTTTTAGTTCAACAATGCATTTCAAGAATGGTAAATTATAGCCAAGGTTTGTAGGATCTTCAGTGGGAGGTTTTCAGGTTATCAAGTCTGTCACATTTTTGGAACCACACACTTCTGAATTCATTCGATGTTCTACTCAGACTTGTCTAGCAAATTAACCACATTACTGAGGGATTCAATAGTTATGTTTCGGTTTCCCTCCCACCTGGCTGCTGCAGCACTTGGCACTCTCATCAGCATTTCCCTTCATCTCATACCTCATCTATTCCAGACCATCTCTAACTCCTGATTGATCTTCAGTCTCTTTTACCTGAATCTTCTGCTGTCCATCACTCTATTATTGGGTCTCCTGGGATTTTTTTCTTTAGTCAGTTTCTTTTTATCTTGTACACATTCTCCTTGGGTGATAACATACGCTCCTATGACTACCACTTTTTGGTTGATGCATCTCAATCTTTCATTTTAGTCTGCTTCTTTCCTGAGCTCAAATCTCCTCTTTGAACTGATGTCCCACAGGCATTTAAAACATGTCCAAATATAAATTCACTACTTTACTCTCAATTCTTCCCAACTTTTTATTTTGATTCTCAATATCTTTGTCAAATTAGATGGGAATAAGACTTGACCTTTAAGAATGACGACTATCTTAGAATAAAAGACCTTGACAACATCAAAATGTATCTTCAGATGTATAAGAATTACAAACTTAATAATGAGTTTACTATACACACTTCTTTCATGAATAATTTTCACTGTTTATATTTCTTGAGTTGCTTTGTTCTACAGCAGGTCATGAAAAACAGCTGTTCAAAATTTAAATGGTGAGGGTGGGGGGAGCCAAGATTAAAGGGAATCACAATCCTCATTTCTTTTCATGGTTTCTAAGAACAGTGCTAAATAAGCTGTGGTCTACAATATTTTTACAATAAGGATGTAAAATAACATTCCATACTGGTAAAACAGCTGTAAATTGTGGATAATAAAAAAGATGTTATTGTCTTTTAAAGCAAGTTGTTTGAGAAGTGGTTTAAACTGTTCCTTCCATAGTGCCTATGTTGCAGCCACCCAGATTGCTTGTTCCTCAAACAGTCCATGAATTTTCACTCCCTAGGGTCTTGTTCGTGCTTTTCCATGCCCTAATGTACATCAAAATTTTATTCATTTTTCAAAATTCAGGTCAAACGCTGCCACTGCTCTGAAGCTGTACAACTCTGAATTAAGATTAATTACCTTTTCCTTTGTGTTACCAAAACATTAGTTCTTCTTTGTCTTTGTAGATTTTTAGCTCTGGCTTAAAATAAACCATATAAATTTACCCTGTTAAAGTTTTTCTTATTTGTATGTATCTCATAAATACAACATTAGGAACACAAAAACTCTTCCAACCATGCCTGCCCTCCCACCCACTCTCCCCTACCCCTTTCTCCTCCTCCTGTTTAGTACAAGAAAGAAAAAGAAAAAGAAAGTAAGAATGGAATAAAAAAAAACTAGAACTCTCTCTCAACAGTCTACACAAGGGCTGTTCTATGTTATTGCTTCTTGAAGGTGATTTCGCTTTTTTTCCTCCTTCTTCTTTTCATACCTTCCTCCCCTCTGTTTCTTTTTAGAAACTTAATTGTCTTTAAAGAAGAACCCAAGGCCATGATGGCTGGGTCACATGGTAGGTCTATGTTCAGACCTCTCAGGTATCTCAACACTGTCTTCCACAGTGGCTTTATGAGTTTACATTCCCAAAAACAGTGGATTAGGGTGCCTTTTTCCCCACATCCTCACCAGCATTTGTTGTTTGTTGATTTTTGTATGAAAACCATTGTAACTGGGGTGAGGTGAAACCTCATTGTGATTTTGATCTACGTTTGTCTGATGGCTAGTGATCCTCTTCATTTTTTCATGTATTTGTTGGCCATCAGGATTTCTTCTTTTGAAAAATGTCTGTTTAAGTCCTTTGCCCATTTCTTAATGAGATTGTTTGTTTTGTTGTTGTTGAGTTTCTTGACATATTTTCATATTCTGGTTATTAATCTTTTATCAGTTTTATTGAAAATAATTTCTGACCGGCGCCGCGGCTCACTAGGATAATCCTCTGCCTGTGGTGCTGGCACCCCAGGTTCTAGTCCCAGTTGGGGTGCTGGGTTCTGTCCCAGTTGCTCCTCTTCCAGGCCAGCTCTCTACTGTGGCCTGGAAGTGGAGGATGCACCAAGTGCTTGGGCCCTGCACTCGCATGGGAGACCAGGAGGAAGCACCTGGCTCCTGGCTTTGGATCGGTGCAGCGCAACGGCTGCAACATGCTGGCTGTAGAGGCCATTTGGGGGGTGAACCAACGGAAAAAAAAAGACCTTTCTCTTTGTCTCTCTCTCTCTCACTGTCTAACTCTGCCTGTACAAAAAAAAAAAATAATTTCTCCCATTCTGTTGGTTGTTTATTCATTTTGCTGATTATTTCTTTTGCAATGCATAAGATTCTCAATTTGATGTAATTCCATTTGTCAAATTTGGCTTTGATGACCTGTGCCTCTTGGTTTTTTTCCAAGAACTCTTTGTCTATGCAAATATCTTTTTTTTTGACAGGCATAGTGGACAGTGAGAGAGAGAGAGAGAAAGGTCTTCCTTTGCCGTTGGTTCACCCTCCAATGGCCGCCGTGGCTGGCGCGCTGCGGCCTGTGCACCGTGCTGATCTGATGGCAGGAGCCAGGTACTTATCCTGGTCTCCCATGGGGTGCAGGGCCCAAGGACTTGGGCCATCTCCACTGCACTCCCTGGCCACAGCAGAGAGCTGACCTGGAAGAGGGGCAACCGGGACAGAATCTGGTGCCCCGACTGGGACTAGAACCCTGTGTGCCGGCGCCGCAAGGCAAAGGATTAGCCTAGTGAGCCACGGCGCCAGCCACAAATATCTTGTAGGGTTTTCCCAATGTTCTCAAATAATTTGATGGTGTCAGCTTGTAGATTTAGATCTTTAGTCCATTTTGAGTGGATTTGGTGAAAGGTGTCAGGTCTTGCTTCATGCTTCTGCATGTGGCAATCCAATTTCGCAGCACCATTTGTTGAAGAGACTGTCCTTGCTCCAGGGATTGGTTTTAGCTCCTTGATCAAATATAAGTTAGTTGTAAATGTTTGGATTGATTTCTGGTGTTTCCATTCCATTCCATTGATCTATCCATCTGTTTTTGTACCAATACCAGGCTGTTATGATTATAACTGTTCTGTAGTATGCCTTCTTCTGATATCGTGATACCTCCGGCTTTGTTTTTGTTATGTAAGATTGCTTTAGCTATCCGAGATCTCCTGTGTTTCCATATGAACTTCACATCTTTTTTTCTATCTCTGAGAAGAATGTCTTTGGTATTCTGATTGATATCATATTGAATCTGTAAACTGCTTTAGGCAAAATGAGCATCTTGATGATATTAGTCTAATCCATGAACTTGGAAGATTTCTCCATTTTTTGGTATCTTCTTCTAATTCTTTCTTTAATGTTTTGTAATTTTCATTGCAAAGATCTTTGACATCCTTGGTTAAATTTATTCCAAAATATTTGAGATTTTGATAGCTATTGTGAGTGGGTTATATCTTAAAAGTTCTTTCTCAACTGTGGCGTTGTCTGCATATACAAAGGCAGTTGATTTTTGTGTATTGATTTTATGTTCTGCTACATTTCCAAACTCTTCTATGAGTTCCAATACTCTCTTAGTAGAGTCTTTTGGATCCCTTATATATAGGACCATGTCAGCAGCAAATAGGGATAGTTTGATTTCCTCTTTCCTGATGTTGTGGGGTGCACAGATTAAAAACACAGTGAGACATTTGAGGTCAATTAGCAACTGCCTTCTCACAGAGCAAGTCCAGAGAAGACAGCCCCAAGTTGCAGTGGCGGGGAGTTTTTAAAGGCATAACCTACTTTTTATCAGTCATTTAATTACACCTGTGGGCTTGTGTAAGCAGAAAACAGGCATACAGAAGCAAGAAGCAGTTAGCCAATCAGCCAGTTTCTTTGTAATCTCATTGAAAAATGTAACAATTCAATTATTCAGTTGTTACTGGTCAGGGTCAAGCATGCAACACTGGCCTTGGTGCCAGCTGTGTTATTTGTGGCTGCAGCCAGGAAAAGACAGGAGAAACCATAGTCTGGTAGCCTTGGCCATTATCAAGCAAGCAGAAGCCAGAAATGGACCAATTACAAGCTAACATTTATTTTTTATGAAGAACAGGCCCTGTTTTTAAAACAACCAAGCAAAAGAACCTATAGTCTATAACAAAGCATATGGCTATATCTTGTAGACAGTTTAAACTTTTGAATCATCTGTCACACTGATTTGTATCCTTTTGATTTATTTTTTTTATCTAATGGCTCTGGTTAAAACTTCCAGGACTATATTGAAAAGCAGTGGTGAGAGTGGGCACCCTTGTCTGGTTCCAGATCTCAGTGGGAATGTTTCCAAATTTCCTCAATTCAATAGGACGCTGGCCATGGGTTTGTCATAAATTGCCTTGATCATGTTGAGAAATGTTCCTTCTATTCCCAATTTGCTTAAAGTTTTCATCATGAAAGGGTGTTGTACTTTGTCAAATGCTTTCTCTGCATCTGTTGAGATAATCATATGATTTTTTTTTTGACAAGCAGAGTGGACAGTGAGAGAGAGAGACAGAGAGAAAGGTCTTCCTTTGCCGTTGGTTCACCCTCCAATGGCAGAGAGCTGTCCTGTAAGAGGGGCAACCGGGACAGAATCCGGCACCCCGACCAGGACTAGAACCCGGTGTGCCGGCACCGCAAGGTGGAGGATTAGCCTAGTGAGCCACGGCGCCGTCCTAATCATATGATTTTTGTTCTTCAATTTGTTAATGTGATGTATCACATTGATTGATTTGCATATGTTGAACCATCTCTGCATACCAGGAATAAATCCCACCGGATCTGGTTGGATGATCTTTCTGATGTTGTTGGATTCTATTTACTGGTATGTTGTTGAAGGTTTTTGCATCTATGTTCATCAGAGAGATTGGTCTGTAGTTGCCTTCCTCTTTTGTATCTTTTTCAGGTTTAGGAATTAAGGTGATTCTGGCTTCATAGAAAATTTTGGAGAATTCCCTTTAGGTTTTTTTTTTTTTTTTTTTTTTAATAGCTTGAGAAGAATTGCAGTTAGTTCTTTAAGTGTCTGGTATAATTCAGCAGTGAAGCCATCTGGTCCTGGGCTTTTCTTTTTTGGGAGAGTCATTATTACTGATTTGAATTCTATCTTAGTTATTGGTCTTTTTAGGTGCTCAATTTAGGTAGGTGGTATATGTCCAGAAATCTAACCATATTTTCTAGGTTTCCTGTTTTGTTGGTGTATAGCTCTTTGTAGTAATTTCTGATGATTCTTTCTATTTCTGTGGTGTCTGTTGTTACATTTCCTTTTTAATTTGATTTTATTAATATGGATCTTCTCACTCCTATTTTTGACTTGTTGGGCCAATGATGTGTCAATTTTATTTATTTTTTCATAAAACCAGCCCTTTGTTTTGCTCATCTTTTGTATTGTTTATTGGTTCCAATTTTGATGATTTCTTCTTTAATTTTAATTATTTCTTTTCTCCTACTAGTTTTGGGTTTGGCTTGTTGTTCTTT
This sequence comes from Oryctolagus cuniculus, assembly GCF_964237555.1. Classification (NCBI taxonomy): domain Eukaryota; kingdom Metazoa; phylum Chordata; class Mammalia; order Lagomorpha; family Leporidae; genus Oryctolagus; species Oryctolagus cuniculus. The sequence continues at coordinate 74,825,515 of NC_091442.1, forward strand.
TTCTAGGTCCTTGAGATGCATTGATAGCTCATTTATTTGGTGCTTTTCCAATTTCTTGATGTAGTATCAAATTGCTAAAAACTTCCCTCTTAACACAGCTTTTGCTGTATCCCATAAGTTTTGATACATTGTATTATCATCTTCATTTGTTTCCAGAAATTTTTTTATTTCTCTTTTGGTTTCTTCAATAATTTACTGTTAACTCAGGAGCATACTTTTTTTTTTTTTTTTTTTTTGACAGGCAGAGTGGACAGTGAGAGAGAGAGACAGAGAGAAAGGTCTTCCTTTGCCGTTGGTTCACCCCCCAAATGGCCTCTACAGCCAGCATGTTGCAGCCGTTGCGCTGCACCGATCCAAAGCCAGGAGCCAGGTGCTTCCTCCTGGTCTCCCATGGGGTGCAGGGCCCAAGCACCTGGGCCATCCTCCACTGCACTCCCTGGCCACAGCAGAGAGCTGGCGTGGAAGAGGGGCAACCGGGACAGAATCCGGCGCCCCGACCGGGACTAGAACCCGGTGTGCCGGCGCCGCAAGGCGGAGGATTAGCCTAGTGAGCCGCGGCGCCGGCTAGGAGCATACTTTTTTTAATTTTAATTTTTTTTTTTTTGACAGGCAGAGTGGACAGTGAGAGAGAGAGACAGAGAGAAAGGTCTTCCTTTGCCATTGGTTCACCCTCCAATGGCCGCCGCGGCCGGCGCGCTGCGGCCGGCGCACCAACTGATCCAATGGCAGGAGCCAGGAGCCAGGTGCTTCTCCTGGTCTCCCATGGGGTGCAGGGCCCAAGCACTTGGGCCATCCTCCACTGCCCTCCCGGGCCACAGCAGAGAGCTGGCCTGGAAGAGGGGCAACCGGGACAGAATCCGGCACCCTGACCGGGACTAGAACCCAGTGTGCCAGCGCCGTAAGGTGGAGGATTAGCCTAGTGAGCCACGGCACTGGCTTAAAAAATTAAAATTAAGGGCCAGCGCCACGGCTCACTAGGCTAATCCTCCGCCTTGTGGCGCCGGCACACCGGATTCTAGTCCCGGTCAGGGTGCCGGATTCTGTCCCGGTTGCCCCTCTTCCAGGCCAGCTCTCTGCTGCTGTGGCCAGGGAGTGCAGTGGAGGATGGCCCAAGTCCTTGGGCCCTGCACCCCATGGGAGACCAGGAGAAGCACCTGGCTCCTGCCTTCGGATCAGCGTGGTGCGCTGGCCGCGGCGGCCATTGGAGGGTGAACCAATGGCAAAGGAAGACCTTTCTCTCTGTCTCTCTCTCTCTCACTGTCCACTCTGCCTATCAAAAAAAAATTTTTTTTAATTTTTTAGAAATCTTTTATTTAATAAATACAAATTTCAAAGGTACAGCTTTTGGAATATGTGGTTCTTCCCTCCATACCCACCCCCCGACCCACACTCCATCCAACCTTCTACTCCCTCTCCCATCCAGTTCTTCATTAAGATTCATTTTTAATTATCTTTATATACAGATGATCAACTCTACACTAAGTAAAGATTTCAACGGTTTGCTCCCACACCGACAAACAAAGTATAGAGTACTGTTTGAAGACAAGTTTTACCATTAATTCTCATAGTATAACTCATTAAGGACAGAGTCCTACATGGAGAGCAAGTGCACAGTGACTCCTGTTGTTGATTTAACAATTGACACTCTTATTTATGATGTCAATAATCACCTGAGGCTTTGTCATGAGCTGCCAAGGCTATGGAAGCTTCTTGAGTTCACAAACTCTGACCTTTTTTAGTCAAGGCCATAATCAAAGTGGATGATCTTCCCTCACTTCAGAGAAAGGTACCTCCTTCTTTGATGGCCTGTTCTTTCCACTGGGATCTCACTCACAGAGATTTTTCACATAGGTAATCTTTTGACACAGTGTCTTGGCTTTCCATGCCTGAAATGCTCTCATGGACTTTTTTAGCTAGGTCTTAATACCTTAAAGGAGCATGTTATTCAGTTTCCATGTATTTACATATGTTCTTGGGATTCCTGAATTGTTGATTTCCAACTTTATTCCATTGTGGTCAGAGAAGATGCATGGGATGATTTCAGATTTTTGAATTTGCTGAGACTTGATTTATGGCCCAGTATGTGATCTATCTTAGAGAAAGTTCCATGTACTGGTGAGAAGAATGTGTATTCTGCAAATGTAATGTGGAAAGCACTATAGATATGTTAGGTCCATTTAGTCTATAATGTAGATTAACCCTGTTGTTTCCTTGATGATTTTCTTTCTGGTTCATCTGTCCATTGCTGAAAGTGGAGTATTGAAGTCTCCTATTACTATGGTAGTTGAGTCTATGTCTCCCGTTAGAGCCATTAACATTTCTTTTTTTGTTTTTTTATTATTATTATTATTATTGACAGGCAGAGTGGACAATGAGAGAGAGAGACCGAGAGAAAGGTCTTCCTTTGCCGTTGGTTCACCCTCCAATGGCTGCCGTGGCCGGCGCACCGCGCTGATCTGATGGCAGGAGCCAGGTACTTCTCCTGGTCTCCCATGGGGTGCAGGGCCCAAGCACTTGGGCCATCCTCCACTGCACTCCCTGGCCACAGCAGCAGAGAGCTGGCCTGGAAGAGGGGCAACCGGGACAGAATCCGGCACCCTGACCGGGACTAGAACCCGGTGTGCTGGCACCGCAAGGCAGAGGATTAGCCTAGTGAGCCACGGCGCCAGCCTAACATGTCTTTTAAATAGTCAGATGTCCTGTAGTTAAGTGCATATATGTTTATAATAGTCACATCTTCCTAGTGAATTGATACCTTAGTCATTATATAGTACCCTTCTTTGTCTCTTTTAATCGCTTTTGTGTTGAAGTGTATTTTGTCTGATATTAAGATGGCTACAAAGGCTCTTTTTTGGTTTCTGTTAGCATGGAATATCTTTTCCCATCCTCTCACTTTCAGTCTGCACACATGTATCTTTGTTGGTGAGGTGGGTTTCTTGTAGGCAGCAAATAGATGGGTTTTCTTTTTAAATCCATTCAGCCAGTCTGTGTCTTTTAACTTGCAAGTTGAGACCATTTACATTCAAGGTGACTTTTGTTGAGTAGCAACTTTGCCTTGCCATATTTCCATTAATAGTCCTAATTTTTACTTTGAGTTTCCATTGCATTTTTTTCAGGACAGTTTTTTGCCTTCACCTTTTTTTGTAGTGATGTTCCTGTTTCTGTGTGTAGCACATCCTTGAGCATCTTTTACAAATTCTTTCAACTTCCATTTGTTATGGAAGAGCTTTATTTCACCTTCATTCATAAATGAGAGCTTTGCAGGGTACAATGTTCTGGGTTGATTGTTTTCTCCTTGTCTTTAGGGTTTCTGATAAGTCCTCTGTAAGTCTAATTGGAGTTCCTCTGTATGTGGTTTGGCATTTCGCTTGTGCACATTTTAGAATCTTTTCTTTATGTTTTACTGTGTAGAGTTTTACTACAGTATGTCATAGTGAAGATCTTTTCTGGTCCATCTATTGGGAGTTCTGTGTGCTTCCTGTACTTGGATGTTGCTTCCTTTCTCCAAGTTGGGGGAGTTTTCTTTTGTTATTTTTTGTTTTCTTTTGTTATTTCATTAAAAAGGCCTTCTAATCCTTTCTCTCTTTCCACACCTTCAGGAACTCCTAGCATCCATATGTTGGGTCATTTGGTAGTATTATGTGGATCTCCAACAGTGTTTTTTAGTTTTCTAATTTCTTTTTTTTTTTTTTTTTTGGTCTGACTGTAAAATTTCCAGAAATTTGCCTTCTAGTTCTGATATTCGTTCTTCTTTCTCACCTACTCTGTGTTAAGATTTTCTACTGAGTTTTTATTTGATATATTGAATTCTTCACTTCTAGTATTTCATTATGATTTCTCTTCAATATCTCAATTTCATGGGAAAATTTTCATTTAGGTTGTGAATTTGCTTCTGATTGCTTCTAAGTAATCTGATGATTAATTTTCTGAATTCTATTTCTGGCATATCCTCAATCTCTTCCTCTTCAACTATTGAGGTGTTGGATTGTTCCTTTGGAGGGCTCATATTGTCTTATTCTTTTTATGTTTCTTGTTTTTCTGCATTTGTGTCTTTTTTTTGGGGGGGGGGGGTCTGGTTGTTTTTATCTTTGGTTTGTGTTTTTGTGGTTTAGTGGGACATCTGTACTTTCAGTGAATACTGAGAGCTGTGTGCTAGATGTGGCTTGGGTGTTCTATTCCTTATTCCAGGGTGGAGCAACTATCCAAAATAAGGCCCCTGTGGGGCTTTGTAGTTCTCCTCTGGTTATCTGGATGGAGGAGGATGTTCACCTCTGTTGCTATGACCCACCCATCTCACAGCTACGTGGATGCCCCAGTGTTAGTCCTACTGCTTAGCGAACTGCACCTTTGATCTGTGGAGTCTTTCCTGTGAGCAGGGTTACCTATGTTATGAGCTGCTATAGGTCTGTGGGTTACCAGTAGTTACACGGAGGTCCCGCCTACTGGACCTAGGCTCACTGCTTAATGGTGATGGGTGGGTACAAGCTTCCAATAGGTGGGGTTTCCCATTGAGGTACAGCTTGTGTGATGGGGAAAGGGATTCTTCTGAATTTTTATGGCTCTCGTTTATGGGTGGGAAATGAGGCATCTCCCACTGTTGCTGGGCACATGCAGGGGCAGCAGCCACCTGCCTGTATCTAAAAATTAAAAAAAAAAAAAAAAGAGCAAAGTGGCTTCTCCCAGCTGGCTGCAAGTCCCTGCAGGGTGAGGGAACAGGGGAGGGAGGTATGTCACTTCCCTATTAGTTCATTTATTTATTTAATTTGTCCTACATGGAACTTCAGAAGCAGTTTGCCCAGCTGTCCCTCCTGCTGCTATCTGAAGCTCCATGGACCTGTGGATTCCTCTCTCACCTGGTCTGCTGGGGCCAGTGCTCTCTCCCTGGGTCCAAGCCTCTGCTGTTCTTTTTTGTTTTCTTCTTACTTGCTCTTTTGGCACGAACCTGGACCATCTCTGCTATGCTCGCTGGGTTGCCCACTGCAATTTTACCATGGCTTTATCTCAGGCATGTGTTTTCTCCCCCTTTTAAATATTAATTTTGCCTCATTTGATTCTGACAATACTGTTGCTATTCCACCATCTTGGAACCTTGAGCTCACCCTCTTAAAGTTTTAAGCACACATTGCAGTATTGTTAAGTATATGCACATTGTTGAAAAATAGTTCTCTAGAACTTTTTCATCTTATGTAACTGAAAACTCTATACCTACTGAACAATAAATTCCTATTTTCTCTTTCTCCTAGTCCCTAGAAATCACCATTCTACCTTCCTAAGAGTTTGATTACTTTAATTATCACATGTAAGTGTAAGTGCAAACATGCACAATTTATCATTATATAATTCATTTACTTTTTTTAGCATAATGTCCTCAAGGTGCATCCATGTTGTAGCATACGACAGAATTTTTCACAATTTTTCCTTCTTTTTTTTTTTTTTTTTTTTTTTTTTTTTTGACAGGCAGAGTGGACAGTGAGAGAGAGAGACAGAGAGAAAGGTCTTCCTTTGCCGTTGGTACACTCTCCAATGGCCGCCGTGATCGGCGTGCTGCAGCCAGCGCATTGCGCTGATCCAATGGCAGGAGCCAGGTGCTTCTCCGGGTCTCCCATGGGGTGCAGGGCCCAAGCACTTGGGCCATCCTCCACTGCCCTCCCTGGCCACAGCAGAGAGCTGGCCTGGAAGAGGGGCAACAGGGACAGAATCCGGCGCCCCGACCAGGACTAGAACCCGGTGTGCTGGCGCTGCAAGGTGGAGGATTAGCCTAGTGAGCCATGGCGCTGGCCATAATTTTTCCTTTTTTATAAATTTATTTTTTATTTTAAGATTTAAAAAATGTTAACATTTTCCCACATTCATTGCATTTGAAGATATTATATACATATACTTATATGCTATTTTTCTTGAAAGAAGTAATATAAATATTGCAAAATGAGGAATTCGTGACAAATATAATATGTGGGAAACAAGGATATATTATCAGGTTTACAGTATAATTCAATGAAGCAATATTTGTAACTTTATACCAAATAATATGACATACATTATATTTTATACTCTATATATTAACTTTCACAAATAAGGGAAAATATAATATTTGTCCTTCTGGGTCTGGCTTATTTCATTCAGCATAATATCTCTGGTTCCATTCCAAGGCTGAATAATGTACATATTATATTTTCTTTATCCATACATCAGCAGACATTTAGGTTGCTTTCTCATCTCAGCTAATGTGAATAATGCCAATATCTCAAGACCTTCTATCAGTTCCTTTGAATATATACCCAGATGTGGGATTTGCTGGGTCATATGGTTGTATTTTTAATTTTTTTGAAGACACTCCATGCTTTTTTCCTAGTGACTGAAACATTTTGTAATCTAACCACCACTACCTAAAGGATCCAATTTTTCCACATTTTTGCTGGTACTTGTGACTTCCTGCTTGTTTGATAGTGGCAGTCCTCAAGGTGTGACATGATACTCAGTTTTGCCAAAGAACTGATTCTTGTTTAATTCTTTCTTATATTTTAGTTAGTTGTTTACATGTCAATTTCCTCACTAATTATGGAATAAGAATTTCTTAGTGTCTTCATACTGTCCATTTCATATTAGGCAGTCAAGGGCATATTTACTAAATTCCTGTTTGTATGTAAATAATCTTCATTCTATTGGCCACGCATTTGTCAGCATGCATAGAAAATGTTGATCTTTCCACACCACCTACGTCCTTTGTTTTTCAGATATAGACTGTGTTTCAATATTTTCCTATAGAATTTGACTGACTTATTGCTTTGGTTATTCCATTACTGTTCCAATGAATATTTCAAATAAAGAAATACATACCATGATTATACCATAGCTTTTTATATAATAGCTTTCTTTTTTTGTTTGTTTTTAATTTTATTTAAGTTATACAGGTTTGATACATTTAAAAAAACAGATTTAGGAACATAGTGACAGTTTCTCCCCTACTCTCCCTAGATTCAATGATTGTGTATAGTGTTTGTCGCTTCCATTGAGAAACAATGTGTTTTTCTTTTCCTCTTCATATTATTTGTTGAACTATTTTACTTAGAATAGGGTTAACTATATGATTACTAAGTATACTGAAAATAGATCTTTGTAAAAATTAGAGTGGGAATGTGAGAGGGAGTGGGAGGAAGGGTTGGAATAGCTTTCTTTTAAAATAGAGTGTTGTATGCCATAAATTCATACTTAAATGCTTACTTGTACATAGTCTATTTACTATAGACATTAATATATGAGAACATATTTTACATTTAATAAATTGCACTCAACAAAAATGACAACTCACAGAATGTGAATAAACTTGTTGAAAACAAGTGGAGCTATATGATTTATTGAACACAATGGGATGAAAATAAAACTTTTTGCCTTTTCTATTTTAGTGTTATATTGTAAGGTCCTCAACATTTTCTGTTACTGCTTGCTAAAGTATGTCAATAAATCTCTGCATTTTACTTGCAATGTTATTTTATCTTTCTCTTGGAAATCCACTCCTACCTTATCCTTTTGAGAATTTTTAAAGGCTATTTCTCCCCTAACTTTGCCTGCCACAGCTGATGACCAAGTGCAAAATAGAAAATGGGAGGACAGCAGGGCTCTTGCATATGGTCCAGTCACATTAGCTTACATCAAAAGTGCTTATTCTGTCTTTTTTTTTTTTAATCTCTGCCTCACCTGATCCTTGGAATCTGGCTTTAGGCAACCCAAGGAAGCTCAACTCAGTAGGACAATTAAAAGTCACAATTAATTATCTTGGTTCTTAAATTGAAACATTTCTTGGGTACTAGATGTCAATAGTAGTGGGAGAAATGCACAAGATGTTTGCATAATTCAAGATAGAATTAAGTCATAGAGAGGGCAGTCACTTTAATATATGGGTAAAATGTAATTCTTGCACTTGTAAAAATGATTATAAGAATAAAACCTCAACCAAAGGCTTCAATACACTACCAGCTATCCTGACAATTATTTGTGTGGCCCATTAATAGTAGACTATGTCTCAGCTTGCTCAATGTGATTGAGGGGGACTGTTTATGTCACACTATACTTGCTCTTCCCTTCTCCTGGGTACCCAGCAAAGTAGGATGTCTGTAGCCCTCACCAGGATCTGCAAGCAATGAGGCCACTTTAACATAAATAGTTTTGTTTAGCTGCTTTGTGTTCTCCTGCACAACTGAGGGGCCTCAACTTTTTCCTGCTCCCATCTGAAATTTCCCATTTGCATCTAATCATCTCTAGGAAGGTTCTCCTGGGATCTCAAGAACAACCCCATCCATCTGCTTTTTCTCTTTGATGTGTGCTGCTTGCGAGTCACTGAGGGAAGCATCTCAACACCATCCTTGGTGCTGATGCTGTGCTGAGCATCTCAGAGCCTTCTATTGTCTCCACATTCCATCATGTGGACCATTAAAGTGACCTATTCTGCGTAGAATGCATCTGAAATCCCCAATTTTGTTTACCAATGGTGCTCTTGCAGTTTCTTTAAGCAAACAGGTGGTAGGTAACTCCTGTCTTTCTGCTTTCTTAAGACTGCTACTTCTGCCTTCCTGACATTTCCAGATTGGCTTCTGGCTATTTCTCATCATAGAGTCTCTTTGACACATCTACTTAGCTGAGGTTGTGGACTTGGCTTCTGTGAGTCAATCCTGAGGTGTTGAAGTCATATCCTGCCATGAGAGGATTCGGTATCTGGGGACTAGATACGAATGAATTGTGATGAATATGATATGCAGTATATTGCCTTTGCTCATCTCTGTAACAGGTGGCTGCTCAGCCAGCTGGGGTCTTCTTGAGGACACTCTTCCAGGCCTCGCTGTGACCATATGCACTCTAGTCCAGATGGCGACATGGCTCCCCAGAGTCCTGAATCAACTTAACAGGAGATGACAGGGCTATGCTGATTTTTGCCTAGGGTCTAATACAAGCATAGAGTTTATTTTATTTTCTAATTCGGAAGAAATGAGCAAACCTTATGTGAAAAGCATGTTCACAATGTGGTTTCAAATTTGCTCACAGGAAGTCTAACTTTGTGTGATTAAATTAGTATTCATAAATGCCATGGCAAGAAGGTAAATGAATTTGTTTTTACCATTGGAAGAAAATGAAAATGACTTTGGATCATCTAGTGTATTTGGCTATTTACTTCACCTCTATGATATCCCTTTTTAAAGATTCCTGCTACATTAAAATAAGGCAAACATTTATTCTGTTAATATGTATTGGCTACACGTTCTTCTTGGTAAGAAGTGGAGGCAAGTTGCTTTCACCTAAGGTTAAAATGACTTTACACTACATTCTGGAACTAACCTACTTTCAAGCAAATTATGGCTTACAAGGACAGTACATATTTGCTTAAAGTTATCTCTGCGTATACTGTGTGTTTTCTGGTGCATTTATGCAAGTGTTGATTGACTCCTTCATGTTGCTCGAATGCTTATTATCACTGAATTGTTGGTGAAGGAAATCAGGGGAAAATGTTCCAAGACCAAGGCATAGACACTTTTTAGGCTTGAAAAGAATAAAAATAGCTTGGCCTTAAAAATGGTTGAGAAATTTTATGACTGCAAAGGGAACAGTTTATGGACTTTTTCAGCTAATTTTAAAATCTTAACTATTAAATTTTCAATCTCAATATTTTAAAATGAGCTTAGAACCACAATGATACTAACTTCTTGAAAATCAATTTAAAAATTATATGAATCTGGTACCAGCATTGTGGTGTAGAGGATTAAGCTGTAGCCTGCAGCACTGGTAACCCATATGGGCACTGGTTCAAGTCCCAGCTGTTCCACTTCTGATCCAACTCCTTGCTTATGTGGCTGAAAAAGCAGTGGAGGATGACCCAAGTCCCTGGGGCCCTACAACCACATGGGAGAAGTTCCTGGCTGCTGGCTTTTGCCTGGCATATTCCCAATTGTTGTGGCCATTTGGGGAGTGAACCAGCAGATGGATAATTCTCTCTCTCTCTCTCTCCTTCTCTCTGTAACTCTGTCTTTAAAATACATAAATAAATCTTTTAAGAAAATTATATAACTTACATGTTATATGAATTTTACATATTAATATGTTTCTGACAAAACAGCATGCATTCCTGTGTGTACTTTTGGTTTATAACATTAGCAGCTTCTATAACATTCTTTCTGATATGGCTTCCTACTGACTTGACATAATTCTGAGAGTGGTCTCTGTTGTTTCCCTTGTATTTCATCTGTGTTCAGTGTGTCTGCCATTGCCCATTTCTCACTTTGGAGATTAAGTTCAGTAAAGAAGAAAGAAAGACTGGGAAAAGGGGAATAGAGGAAAACAAATAAAGAGGAAAATCATGGCAGCAGCACTACTATTGCCCAAATAATGTTCAATATTTGTGTTGAAGGGTAATGTTTTCAAAAAGATAAAATCATGACTCGCCTACAAATATAAAATGAACATGTATTAAATAATTTATTTAGCCAATTAATCAACGAAGAAACCAGTTACACCTGGTTAAAAGGAGAAATTGGCTTACAGATATTTCCTTAGTGGATAGAATCCATTGCATTTGTATGAACATCTATGGGCAAGAGACTCATTATTATCAATTTTCTGAACAGTTTTGTCAGAGACAAAAAAGGTGGTGATAATTGTAATGGTTGAGGGTTGACATCAAATTTGTTTTACTTTTTCATTCTTTATTTTTTTTTTACATTTCTTTTTTTTTATATTTTATTTTATTTAATGAACATAAATCTCCAAAGTACAGCTTATGGATTACAATAGCTCCCCCCCCCCATAACTTCCCTCCCACCCTCAACACTCCCCTCTCCCACTCCCTCTCCCCTTCCATTCACATCAAGATTAACTTTCAATTATCTTTATATACACAAGATCAATTTAGCATATATTAAGTAAAGATTTCAACAGTTTGCACCCACACAGAAACACAAAGTGTAAAATACTATTTGAGTACTAGTTATAGCATTAATTAAACACCTAAGAGTAATTGTGTGGCCGGCACCGTGACTCACTAGGCTAATCCTCCGCTTTGCGGTGCTGGCACACCGGGTTCTAGTCCCACTCGGGGCACCGGATTCTGTCCTGGTTGCCCCTCTTCCAGGCCAGCTCTCTGCTGTGGCCCAGGAGTGCAGTGGAGGATGGCCCAAGTCCTTGGGCCCTGCACCCCATGGGAGACCAGAATAAGTACCTGGCTCCTGCCATCGGATCAGCGCAGTGGAGGGTGAACCATTGGAGGGTGAACCAATGGCAAAAGGAAGACCTTTCTCTCTGTCTCTCTCTCTCACTGTCCACTCTGTCTGGCAAAAAAAAAAAAAGTAATTGTGTATTAATTAGAGTTCAACCAATAGTTTTAAGTAGAACATAAAAAATACTAAAAGGATAAAGTATTAAGTTCTTTTTTTTTTCTGTTTCTTTTGTTTGTTTGTTATATCGTTATTTTTTTATTTAATAAATGTGAATTTACAAAGTGCAACTTTTGTATTGTTGTGGCTCCCCCCCCAACCTCCCTCCCTCCCGTGGCCCTCCCCTCTCCCACTCCCTCTCCCATCCTGCCCTTCATCGAGTTTCATTTTCAATTACCTTCATGTACTGAAGATCAGCTTAGTATATACTAAGCAAGGATTTCAACAGGCTGCACTCACACAACTGCACAAGGTATAGGGTATTGTTCGACTAGTAGTGTTGTTTTTAAGTTTCATAGTAGAACACATTAAAGACAGAGATCCTATGTGGGGAGCATGTACCCAGTGACTCCCGTTGTTGACCTAACAATTGGCACTCTTATTTATGGCATCAGCAATTACCCGAGACTCTTGCTATGAGCTGTTTAGGCTATGGAAGCCCCTTGAGTTCACTGACTCTGAACCTGTTCAGTCAAGGCCATATCACAGTGGAGGTTCCTTCCTCCCTTCAGAGAAAGGCGCCTCAACTCAATCTTAACAAGGAGATAGGTACCAATGCCAGCGCACTTGGTAAAGTGATAAGTATAAATACAAAACCAATCAAAAAGATAATGTATGTATCGATGAGATTTCACAAATAAGACCAGTATAAGCAGATAATGAAGGATGGAATTAAAAGGGAGAGAGTGATCCTGCGGAGGAGACGGGACACACAGCAGACTCATAGAATGGCAGCACTCCTGCCTCAGAATCAGCCCTTGGGACATTCAGATCTGGCTGAAAGGTCCATGAGAGTCTCACAGGCATGGAAAACCATGACACGGTGGCAAAAAAACAATCTAAATGAAAGATTCTGGTGAATAAGACCCCAGCAGAAGGAACGGGCCATCAAGGAGAGAGGCGCCTTTCTTTATTTTTTTTTAAATTTTATTTAGTAAATATAAATTTCCAAAGTACTGTTTATGGATTACAGTGGCTTTTTCCCCCCATAACTTCCTCCCACCCACAACCCTCCCATCTCCCGCTCCATCTCCCATTCCATTCACATCAAGATTCATTTTCAATTATCTTTATATACAGAAGATCAATTTAGTATACATTAAGTAAAGATTCCAACCGTTTGCAACAAGACAGAACATAAAGTGTAAAATACTGTTTGAGTACTACTTATAGAATTAATTCACATTGACAACACATTAAGGACAGAGATCCTACATGAGGAGTAAGTGCACAGTGACTCCTGTTGTTGACTTAACAATTTGACACTCTTGTTTATGGCGTCAGTAATCTCCCTAGGCTCTTGTCATGAGTTGCCAAGGCTATGGAAGCCTTTTGAGTTCACCGACTCTGATCTTATTTAGACAAGGTCTAAATCCACTGGCACAATTCTAACTCCACAATTTGGGGCAAGTCAGCTTCAGCATGTCCCAAATTGTACCTCTCCTCCCTCTCTTATTCCCACTCTTATGTTTAACAGATCACTTTTCAGTTAAATTTAAACCCCTAAGAGTAATTGTGTGTTAATGACAGAATTCAACCAATAGTATTAAGTAGAACTAAAAAATACTAAAAGGAATAAAGTATTAAATTGTACTTCAACAGTCCGAACAAAGTTTCTCATAGTGTCCATTTCACTTCAACAGGTTTCCTTTTAAGTGCTCGTTTATTGTCATCGATCAGGGAGAACATATGATATTTGTCCCTTTGGGACTGGCTTAATTCACTCAGCATGATGTTTTCCAGATTCCTCCATTTTGTTGCAAATGACTGGATTGCATTGTTTTTGACTGCTGTATAGTATTCTATAGAGTACATGTCCCATAATTTCTTTATCCAGTCTACTGTTGATGGGCATTTGGGTTGATTCCAGGTCTTAGCTATTGTGAATTGAGCTGCAATAAACATTAAGGTGCAGACAGCTTTTTTGTTTGCCAATTTAATTTCCTTTGGGTAAATTCCAAGGAGTGGGATGGCTGGGTTGTATGGTAGGGTTATATTCAGGTTTCTGAAGAATCTCCAGACTGACTTCCATAGTGGCTTTACCAGTTTGCATTCCCACCAACAGTGGGTTAGTGTCCCTTTTTCCCCACATCCTCTCCAGCATCTGTTGTTGGTAGATTTCTGAATGTGAGCCATTCTAACTGGGGTGAGGTGAAACCTCATTGGGTTTTCATTTGCATTTCCCTGATTGCTAGTGATCTTGAACATTTTTTCATGTGTCTGTTGACCATTTGGATTTCCTCTTTTGAAAAATATCTATTGAGGTCCTTGGCCCATCTCTTAAGTGGGTTGTTTGTTTTGATGTTGTGGAGCTTCTTGATCTCTTTGTAGATTCTGGTTATTAACCCTTTATCTGTTGCATAGTTTGCACATATTTTTTCCCATTCTGTTGGTTGCCTCTTCACTTTCTTTACTGTTTCTTTTGCAGTACAGAAACTTCTCAATTTGATGCAATCCCAAATGTTAATTTTGGCTTTGACTACCTGTGCTTCCAGGGTCTTTTCCAAGAAGTCTTTGCCGGTGCCTATATCTTGCAGGGTTTCTCCAATGTTCTGTAATAATTTGATGGTGTTGGGTCATAGATTTAGGTCTTTAATCCATGCTGAGTGGATTTTTGTGTAAGGTGAAAGGCAGGGGTCTTGCTTCATGTTTCTGCACGTGGAAGTCCAATTTTCCCAGCACCATTTATTGAATAGACTGTCCTTACTCCAAGGATTGGTTTTGGATCCTTGATCAAATATTAGTTGGCTGAAGATTTGGATTAAGGCCATTAATGTTCAATGTGGCTATTGATAAGTGGTAACTGTGGCCTGCCATTTTCCCAAAGATATTTTCTAATATATGCTTTGAATTCCCTGTGATCTTTTGCTGTGAGGTTTCCTTCTTTTAACTTCTTTCATATTGATGACCGTGTTTCTGTGTGTAACACATCTTTAAGCATTTTTTGTAGGGCTGGACAAGTGGCAACAAATTCTTTCAATTTCTGTTTGCTATGAAAGGTCTTTATTTACCTTTATTCACAAATGAGAGCTTTGCAGGATATAATATTCTGGGCTGGCAGTTTTTCTCTCTTAGTACCTGGGCTATGTCTTGCCATTCCCTCCTAGCCAGTAGGGTTTCTGATGAGAAGTCAGTTGTGAGTCTGATTGGAGATCCTCTGAGAGTAATCTGACGTTTCTCTCTTGCACATTTTAGGATCTTTTCTTTATGTTTCACTGCAGTGAGTTTGATTACAGTGTGTCGTGGTGAGGATCTCTTTTGGTCATGTTTATTAGGGGTTCTATGAGCTTCCTGTACTAGGAGAGTAATCTGACGTTTCTCTCTTGCACATTTTAGGATCTTTTCTTTATGTTTCACTGCAGTGAGTTTGATTACAGTGTGTTGTGGTGAGGATCTCTTTTGGTCATGTTTATTAGGGGTTCTATGAGCTTCCTGTACTAGGAGAGTAATCTGACGTTTCTCTCTTGCACATTTTAGGATCTTTTCTTTATGTTTCACTGCAGTGAGTTTGATTACAGTGTGTCGTGGTGAGGATCTCTTTTGGTCATGTTTATTAGGGGTTCTATGAGCTTCCTGTACTAGGATGTCTCTGTCCTCCAAACCCGGAAAGTTCTCTGCTACTATCTCACTAAAAAGGTCTTATAATCCTTTCTCTCTCTCCATGCCTTCAGGAACTCCTAGAACCTGAATGTTGGGTTTTTAAATAGTATCCTGTAGATTCCCAACACTATTTTTAGATTTTTAATTTCTTCTTCTTTTCTTTGGTTTGACTGTATACTTTCCTGTGCTCTGTCTTCTAAGCCTGATATTCTCTCTTCTGCTTCACTGACTCTGTTTTTAAGGCTCTCTAATGTGTTTGTCATAAGTTTTTGAAATCCTTATATTGCATTTCTTCTATGTCATCAACTTCATAATCTTGGCTTGCGGTGTCTTGTTCATTTGGGGTGTCATAATGTCTTCCTTGTTCTTGTTTCCTTGGTTTCTGCATTTGTTGCTTTGCATTGTGGAGATATTCTTTGGATTCTTCTTCCCTTGCTGTGGTGTTTTTTCTTGTTATACTATGTCTGTAATTAAGTGGACTGTCTGCTTTGCTGGAGCCTTAGAGGCTTGAGATGGGTGTGGCCAGAGTGCTCTGTTTGGTTCTTCAGGGGTAAGGGTGTGCCAAAGGTGACACACCCAGGTTAGGCGTGGTAAATCTCTCTCTCTCTTTTGTTTTTGATTCAGAAGGGGAGTTATTCCACACAGCTGAGCGGAATTGAAGGTAGTCAGCTTCCGATGTCTGGCTCCTGTGGGTATAACATTCACCTGCTCTTTCCCAAGGACCACACAAAGAATCTGTTCTGCCCTCAGTGTGGGCTCAAATTCCCCTGCAGTCTCCCACTGGGTTGCCAAGGTTACCGAGTTGTAGGATCTCTGGAGATTATTCATGTGAACTCCGTGAATTCTCTCACCCACCCTCTCTTTTTTCACAGTCTCAGTTCATTAGCTCTACACATTCACTAGGTCCTAACTTCCTGTTATTTCACCCCCCACAGAGTCAGGTTTTTCTGCTTGGCTGATGGCGGGCACCACTTTACGTATGTCCAAAAATGTGCCTGCTCTTTGTCTTGCTTGCCTTTGAGAGGTGAGCGAAGAGAGAGAGAGAGACTCGTGTCCATACTGGTCCCTTCTTTTTTTGTCCTCTCTCCTCTAGTTAGCCTGGTGAACTTTCCCCAACAGGGCTTCAAGCCTCGTTCCCTCTAGGCTCCTCCTTCTGCTTTCCCGCCGGTATCTTGGGCTACTGGGGTTTTGGCTCACCTCCCGTTCCAGTGCTGGTGTATAGATTCCGTGGCTGGAGTCCCGAGCCTTGGGTGCCCGTGCCCTCCACGCAGGTCCACCATGAATCACTAGTTCTGGAAGATTTTCCTCTGCTGTTTCTTCCCCAACTCTTCCTTGAACCTGTAGTATTTCCACTTTTATTAAACTGTCTCTTCCCGGACTATCAGTGTTCCCTTCCTATTCCACCATCTTGCCGGACCTCTCTTTCTTTCTTTAAAGTTATTTTAAAGTCATTCATAATCTTCACAGATACTTAGAAGCATAATCCCTAATATCCAAAAACAGTATTGCTTTCATCCAAAATGAATGAAATTGTGGAAGCATAGCAGCTAGCTGACCAAGTCACGGGAGCTGACATATTGATGTCAGCCTTCCCTAGCCCCCATTTCTGTCGCATTTATCTTCTGTGGAAAGCAGGGGCTGTGGATCAGGTTAGCACCATGAAAACAAGCCTCCTCCCTGCTGCCCGCTTCTGGAGACAGCTGTGCCTGCTGGATTTGTTCAACATCTTCTTTTCTTGTCCTTGCCCACTTTCCCCTCTTCATTTCCCAACTCTTCTACCCTCTAACAACTTTTCCTCTCCTCAGGATCTAAGCAGAAGAGAGTTTCTAAGTTACATCATAATAGTGAGCTTTTCTGACTTTTAAATTCATTTGAGAAGGGAGCCAGAGTTGTGGCACAGCAGGTTCAGTCATTTTCTGCAACACCAGCATCCTGTATGAACGTGGTTGGAAAAACCATTGGAAGATGGCCCAAGTGCTTAGGGACCTATCCCCACATGGGAGACCTGGATGGAGTCCAAGGCTCCTGGCTTGGGTCTGGCCCAGCCCTGGTCATTGTGGCCATTTGGGGAATAAACCAGGAGATGGAAGATCTTTATCTCTGTGATGCAGCCTCTTAAATACATAACTAAATCCCCTAAGAAAATTGAGAAGCAAAGTGACACAGAGAGAGAGTCAAAGAGATAGGTTTGAGAGTTCCCATCTGATGCAAATGCCTGCAAATGTGGATGCTGGGCCAGGCTGAAGCCAGGAGCTGAGAACACCATCCACGTCTCCCATGTGAATGGTAGGAGCACAATTACTTGAGCCATCACTATTGCCTCCCAAAGTTTATATCAGCAGGAAGCTGGAGTCAAGAGCTATAGCCTTGAATAGAGCCCAAGCATTTAAAAGTGAGATACCAGTGTCCTAATCTCTAGAGTAAATACCTGCTCTTTCATTTACCTTGTAATCTGGTTGCTGTGAAAAAAGAGAAATAGAGGAAACCCAAGATTAATTGTTTCATTTACTTCCTAGTGAAGCTTGAAGGTCCACCCCCAAACAGATCTGAGAGTACTACTGTCCTAGGCAAATGTCATAGTGGTTCTGACTCTATCTCGAGCACAAACTAAAGCTATTATTATTGTTCTTTTTTAGAAAAAAGATTGGTTTATTTATTTTGAAAATTAGTTACAGAGAGAGAGGTAGAGGCAGAGAGAGAGAAATCTTCAACCCACTGGTTCACTCCCTAGATGGCTGCAACAGCCAGTACTGGGCTAGGATGCGACCAGGAGCCAGGACCTTCATCCAGGTCTCCCCTATGGGTAGCAGAGCCCCAAACACCTGGACCTTCTTTTGCTGCTTTTCCCAGCCATTAGCAGGGAACTGTATTGGAAGCAGAGTGGCTGGAATGGGAACCAGTGCCCATGTGGGATGCTGGCATTTCAGGTTGCCATTTTTCCTGCTGTGCCGCAGTGTTGGCCTCTTTTTTCTGTTTTTAAACATTTCAAATTTCTTTTGGTACTTGCCTGAAGAAAACGGATCTTGAGACTTTTGTCTCTAGACTTTTTTTTTTTTTTTAGTCTCTTTAGCTCTTTCCTTACAAAAGGATTTTGGAATATTATAATGTTCTCTTCCCTGAAAATCTTGACTAATAGAAATTCTTGTAATACTTACAAAACAAAACAAAACAATCAAAAAACCCATCCTAATGGGAGTGGCAGACTAAGGGGATCAGTTGATTGTAAATAGTAATTTAACTGGTGAAAATGATTTTTTTAAAAAGCAAAAATTGGGGGCCGGCACCATGGCTCACTTAGTTAATCCTCTGCCTGCAGCACCTGGCATCCCATATGGGCGCTGGGTTCTAGCCTCGGTTGTTCCTCTTCCAGTCCAACTCTCTGCTGTGGCCTGGGAAGGCAGTGGAGGATGGCCCAACTCCTTGGGCCCTGCACCCACATGGGAGACCAGGAGGAAGCACCTGGCTCCTGGCTTCGGATTGGCGTAGCTCCGGCTGCAGTGGCCATTTGGGGGGTGAACCAACGGAAGGAAGACCTCTCTCTCTCTCACCGTCTAACTCTATCTGTCAAATAAAAAAAAATTAAAGTCTCTGGAAATTATCCTGGCGGTATACAGTAAGTTGAGAAATATACATTCAGAAATATCTACTAAACCTTGGTAAGAATAGCTAGTGGTGTTTCAGCCATAAACTGATTATACTCACCATGTTGACATGCTCTACCTAGTGAGTTCCAATTTGAGTAGGTGTGGCCAAGGAATTGGGAACTCCTTTTTCTCCCAGAACCCAGAAGGTGAAGGTTTCCAGTGGTCCTTAACCTGGGTGCAGCTCTGTTCCAGGTAGGCAAGTCCAAGACGACCAGGCTTCCCCTGTAACTTGCAGCCCCTATTTGTACAGTGGAAACTCTCTTAGGCATGTCTGATTGTAAATCCTGGGGCCCTCTCCACCTTCTTCTCACCTCTTTCAGATGATACAGTTTTGACAAGAGGAGTGCCAACACAGACAACAAGAGACTGCCATTCCCAGTTGGGGTTCTGCCCAGGAAGAAAGGGAGCCCATGAAGATGAAAAGGGGATTTACTTTATATGTAATATGTAGAAAAATATATACAATTCCAATAGCAACTATAAGAGAGCTGCAGCGACTATGCTGATATCAGGAAAATCAGCCTTTAAAATGAAGAAGTTATGAGAGATAACAAGGTCATTTTATAAACATAAAAGACTCTACAGTTATAAGGATACATTAAAAAACATTTGATAATTTAATCAAAGGACAGCAATATGTCACGTCTAAAGGTTCAGGGTGTTGATAATAGGTATTCATTCCAACAATTACTGAATACTCTGAGAGGCCAAAAATCGTTACAGGATGTAGATAATTACTCTTAAAGAGACATAAGCATTTTTTAAATTTGTAAATATTTATTTTATTTATTTGAAAGACAGAATTACAGAGAGAGAGGTCTTCCATCTGCTGGTTCACTCTCCAAATGGACGCAACAGCCAGAGCTGAGTGACCTGAAGCCAGGAGCCAGGAGCTTATTCCAGGTCTCCCATGTGGGTGCAGGGGCCCAACACTTGGTCCATCCTCCACTGCTTTCCCAGGCACATTAGCAGGGAGCCGGATTGGAAGTCAAGCAGCCTGAACTAGGACCAGTGCCTGTAGAGGATGCTGGCACTGCAGGCTGAGTCTTTAACCTGCTGCACCACAATGCTACCCCAACATAAGTTTTTAAAAATTACTAATTTACCGGTTTAATATGGTAGAACTGTAAAAAAAATTTATTTATATAAGGTGAACAAAATTCATGTATTTCTTATTTATAGATTTAGGAGCACAGTGAAACTTCCCACCCTACAGTCACTCCCACCCACACTCCCACCCTTCCTCCTCCTTCCTCTCTTATTTTTTCTCTTAATGTTTACAATGGCATATGTTCAGTTCATTTTCTAATCACAACCTTAACCCTCCACTTAAAAAATAATTCAACAAGTAAGTATAAAAACCACTGTTCATCAACAGTAGAAACAAGGGCTGTAAATAATAATCAAAACTCACATACATTCCATTTTTTTAGTACTCTGTATATTAGTTACCACAAATCAGGGAAACCATATCTTTTGGGGATTGACTTATTTCACTAGCATCAGTTCCCAGTTGCATAATGCGATAGAACTTTTTAATTTAATTTTATTATTTAAAAATTTTTTTAAGATGAGCAAATTTCATATGTGCAGATTTAGAGGCATATGGTATTTCTCACCCTATCCTCCCTCTTGCCCATGTTCCTACCATCCCTCCTCTCTCCTTTCTTACTCTTTTTAAAATTTTTACAATGTCATACTTTCAATTTATTTTATACTCATCAGATTAACCTTGAACTAAGTAAATAACTCGACAAACAGTAAAGAAAAAAACATTGTTCCTCAACAGTAGAGACAAGGGCTATAAACAATTATCAGTTCTCAAAATGTCAATTTCACTTATATACATGACTTTTTTGTACTCTATTAGTTACTATAGATCAGGCAAAATACATGGAATTTGCCTTTTGGGACTGGCTTATTTCACTAAGAGTAATGGTTTCCAGTTGGATCCATTTTGTTCCAAATGATAGGTTTTCATTAAAATTTTTATGGCTGAGTAGTATTTCATAGTGTATATATACCACGTTTTCTTTATCCAGTCACTGGTTGATGGACATTTGGGTTGATTCCATATCTTTTTAGCTATTGTGAATTGAGCTGCAATAAACATGAGGGTACTGATAACTCTTTCATATGCTGATTTCATTTCCCTTAGATAAACTGACAAGAGTGGGATTGCTGAGTCATTTGGCACATCTGTTTCCAGATTTTTTTCTTGTTATTTATTTTTATAAATAAATTTTATTATTGTTTAAATTTATTTTTTAAGTAATATGAATTTCATAAGTATAGCTTTAGGGATATAGTTATTCTTCCCATCATATCAGCCCTTCCATCCACACTCCCACCTCTTCTCCCCTGTCTCCCTTTGCCAGTCCCATTCTCCATTGAGATTCATTTTCTTTTTTTTTTTTTTAAAGATGTATTTATTTATTTGAAAGTCCGAGTTACACAGAGAGAGAAGGAGAGGCAGAGAATGAAAGGGAGAGGGTCTTCTATCCACTAGTTCACTCCCCAGTTGGCCACAATAGCTGGAGCTGCGCTGATCCAAAGCTAGGAGCCAGGAGCTTCTTCCTGTTCTTGCATGCGGGTGCAGTGGCCCAATGACTTGGGCCATCTTTTACTGTTTTCACAGGCCATAGCAGAGAGCTGGGTCAGAGTGGAGCAACCGGGACTTGAACTGGTGCCCATATGGGATGCCGGCACTGCAGGCGGCAGCTTAACCCGCTATGCCACAGCGCTGGCCCCAAGATTCATTTTCAATTAACTTTGTACACAGAAGACCAACTCTATACTAAGCAAAGATTTCAGATTTCTTAGGAATCCCCATACTGTCTTCACAATGGCTGTACTAATTTACATTCCCACCAACAGTGGATTAGGGTACCTTTTTCCCTAATCCTTGCCAGCATTTATTGTTGATTTCTATATGAGAGCCATTCTAACTGGGGTGAGGTAAAACCACAGTGTGGTTTTCATTTTCATTTCCCTGATGGCTAGTAATCCTGAGTGTTTTCTCTTGTGTCTGTTGGCCATTTGAATTTCCTATTTTGAAAAATGCCTGTTCAGGTCCTTTGCCCATTTTAACTGGATTGGTTGGTTAGTTGTTGTTGAGTTTCTTGACCTCTTTATAAATTCTGGATATTAATTCTTTATCAGTTTCACTGTTTGCAAATATTTCTCCCATTTTTGTCAGTTGCCTCTTCACTTTTTTGAGTATTTCCTTTGCATTGTAGAAGCTTCTGAGTTGGATGCAATCTCATTTATCTATTTTGGCTTTGATTTCCTATGCTTCTGAAGTCTTTATCAAGAAGTCTGCCTGTGCTGATATCTTACAGTTTCCCCACTATTCTCTTCTGGTAATTTGATGGTGTCAGGTCATACATTTAGATCCTATATCCATTTTGAGTTGATTCTTTTATAAGTTGTATGGCAGGGGGCTTGTTTCATACTTCAGTATGCAGTGATCCAATTTTTCCAACACCATTTGTGTATTTATTTGAAAGGCAGAGTTACAGAGAGGCAGAGACAGAGGCAGAGTAAGAGAGGTCTTCCATCCACTGGTTTACTCCATAAGTGGCTGCAATGTCTGGAGGTAGACTGAGCTGAAGTCAGGAGCTTGGAGCTTCTTCTGCATCTCCCACATCAGTGCAATAGCCCAAGTACTCAGGCCATCTTCTTTTGCTTTCCCAGGCACATTAGCAAGGAGCTGGACTGGAAGTGGAGTATCCATTACTCAAATCAGCACCCATATGGGATAAGGGCACTGCAGGAGGTGGCTTTATATGCTATGTCACAGTACTGGCCCCTCTCTTGTGTTTCTATATAAATTTTAACATTATTTTTTCTAGATCGGTGAAGAATGGCATTGGTATTTTGACTGGGATCATATTGAATCTATAAATTGCTTTCTGTAATGTGAACATTTTGATTATGTTAATTCTTCTAATTCACCTGCTCAGTTTAGCTTTCCGTTAGCATGGAATATCTTTTTCCATCGATTTTGATATTCGAGATTACTATTGATAATTACACTTTGGCCTTCCCTGCAAGTTGTCTGTAAATATTCTTATTGTTTGCTTTAGATTTTCATTGTACTTTTACCAGGAGGTTTTGTGCCTTCAGATTCTTTCATAATGATGACCATGTTTCTGTGTGCAGCACATCCTTAAGCATCATTTGTGGGGCTGGATGAGTGGTGACAAATTGTTTCAATTTCTGTTTGTTATGAAAGTTCTTTATATCACCTTCATTCATAAATGAGAGCTTTGCTGGGTACAGTATGCTGGGTTGATGGTTTTCTCTTTCTTTTAAGACTTGAACAATGTCTCTGCATTCTATCCTAGCAGGTATCGTTTCTGATGAGAAATCTTTGTCAGTCTAATTGGAGATCATCTGAAAGTAATCTGATGTTTCTCTCATGCACATTTTAGAATCTTTATGTTTTACTTTTGAAAGTTTGATTACAATGTGTCATTTTTTTTTTATTTTTTGACAGGCAGAGTTAGACAGTGAGAGAGAGAGAGAGACAGAGAGAAAGGTCTTCCTTTCACCGTTGGTTCACCCTTCAATGGCGCACCGCACTGATCCGAAGCCAGGAGCCAGGTGTTTCTCCTGGTCTCCCATGCAGGTGCAGGGCCCAGGGACTTAGGCCATCCTCCACTGCACTCCTGGGCCACAGCAGAGAGATGGACTGGAAGAGGGGCAACCGGGACAGAATCCGGCGTCCCGACTGGGACTAGAACCCGGGGTGCCAGTGCTGCAGGTGGAGGATTAGCCTAGTGAGCCTTGGCGCCAGCCACAATGTATCAATTTTAAAGATCTTTTCTGGTCACATCTATTAGGAGTACTATATTATACTTCCTGTATTTGGATGTCCCTGTCTTATCTAAATTAGGAAAGCTCTCTCTTATTATCTCAATGAATAGGCCTTCTAATCCATTCTCTCTTTCTATATGTTTAGGAACTCCTGAGACCCATATATTGGGTATTCCATAAATCTCCAACACTGTTTTTAATATATCTAATTTCTTCTCCTTTTCTTTTGGTCTTACTGATATTTCCAAAGGTTTGTTTTCTAGGTTGGATATTCTTTCTTTTGCCTCACCAAATATGTTAAGGATTTCCACTGTATTTTTTGACATATTGAATTCTTCATTTCTAATATTTTGGTTTAATTTCTCTTTGAAATCTCTATCTCACAGGAAAATTTTCCATCCATGTCATGCATGGATTTCTTTAACTCATGAATTTGCTCCTCATTGCTTCTGAGTTATCCTATGATCATTCTTTTGAATCCCTTCTGAGACATTTCATCAATCTCCTCTTCTTTACATTCTAATGTTGAAGAGTTGCATTCTTTTGCAGGAGTCATGCTATCTTCCTTATTCTTGTTTCTTATATTTCTGCATCTATTTTTAGGCTTTTGTGAAAATACTTGTTGTTTTTCTTCTCTGATAGGTTTTATCTTCAAACTATATGTCTGTGGCTTTGAAGACTATCTGCTCCTTCAGTAAATACCTGGAGGCATGTACTAGGTGGGGCCAGAGAACTCTGATCCATCTTCAAGGGTAGGGTGAGAATCTAGGGTGACACCCAGGATGGGCATGATGGATCTCCTCTATTGTCAGCAGTGGAGAGAGTATGATCATGCCTTTTGGCTTAATCACAACCTCAGCTCCACTCTTCCAAAGTGATCAATGACCAGGGGTAGACCACAGTGGGTATAGCCCCCATCCATGCTGGCACATTAGATCTATGTGGTCCTCAGTGTTATCAAGGAACCCTCTGCAAAAACTCACTTCAGGCCATCAGTGAGTGATCTGTGAGCCTCTATGCCAGACACAGTGCTTTCCCAGATACCCAGCTAGACCCTGTACCCTATTTTCAGTCACAGAATTTCCACAGTCACAGCATGCAAGGCTCCTATAGTCATGGGGTACGGATGTTCTGCTCAGCCCCATGAGCCTGTTCCATCCATAGAGAGAGCAGAGATGTTCCCAGAGCCAGCTGCCTGCTGCTGCAATGCCTTGGCAGCTTGAGCGCTGTGGTCTGTGATGTGTAGAGAGGATGGAGCCACCTCACAGTTATACCTGGACGCTCAGCCACCTGTCAACCCTCACAGTAAGACTCAAAGTCAGTGGGAGACATAGGTTTTTCCTCTGATAAAATTCCCTCGTTACATGGGTGCATGAGAGCTGCCGCAGCCTCTACTGGCATCAAGATGGCGCCTTCTCCCTGCTAGTTGCCAGGCACCCTTGTTGGGGGATGGTAGGAAGAAAGTTCTTTTCTTTCCCTGGATTAGGTGGGTACTCTGCCCTCAACTAGGGCTGAAGGCTGGACTCAAAGTCAGTGTGTTCTGCAAGGTTCTCCCTCAGGCAATATCACTAGCGGCACAGGCTACGTAGTGTTTTCTCACCTCTGTCTCAGTAACTGTCATCCCCTCCATCTCCCGACTACAAGAATCACATGTGATGTTACCACTCACTGCTGTACATCCTCACCTTCCACACTGCTCCACCGTGTCCCTCTTTCTTTCTTTTTTTTTTTTTTTGTTGAAATGGCCATTCAACCTTTATTTATTTATTTTTTTTTAACTTTTATTTAATGAATATAAATTTCCAAAGTACAGAATATGGATTACAATGGCTTCCCCCCCATAACGTCCCTCCCACCCGCAACCCTCCCCTTTCCCACTCCCTCTCCCCTTCCATTCACATCAAGATTCATTTTTGATTCTCTTCATATACAGAAGATCAGTTTAGCATACATTAAGTAAAAATTTCAACAGTTTGCTCCCACACAGAAACATAAAGTGAAAAATAATAGATGATTTTTTAAATGATGATGAAATCAGATCAGACCTATTGTCATGTTTAATCCCAGTGAGAGTCAAGTTGGGAATTGATAATTTCTTCTTCTTTTTTTTTTTTTTTTACAGAAGATCAGTTTAGCATACATTAAGTAAAGATTTCAATAGTTTGCACCCCCATAGAAACACCAAGTGAAATATACTGTTTGAGTACTCGTTATAGCATTAAGTCTCAATGTACAGCACATTAAGGACAGAGATCCTACATGAGGAGTAAGTGCACAGTGACTCCTGTTGTTGACTTTACAAATTGACACTCTTGTTTATGGCATCAGTAATCTCCCTATGCTCCAGTCATGTAAAATTTCCAATGCAACTCCAACTCCCCCTTGGGAATGTACTTCCTCCACTTTTCTACTGCTATTTTCCCCTTGTCAAAAGCAGCACATCTTTTTCCTATTTGAGCCATCCTGGAATCCTTGACAGAACTTTTACAGAGTATTTGAAGAAAGCATTTTAACAAAATGTCTGATTAGTTCAACAGTAATATAATATTAATTCACTCCATTAATAATATAAATATATTTTATTTTGTTATTTCATTTGCTCATCATAACTATTTGGCTTTATTCAGTTGGAAAACTTAAGGTTTTGAAAAGCCAAGAGTGAAAATCTGACATGCAAATGTGTTCATAGTCTATAAAAGGGAAAAATCATCCTGCAAAAGTATGTGCACTATGTGATCCTACCAAAGTATATACATGTATACACAAAATATAAAACACACATGAGGAGAATAGGGCTTAGATGCACATAAACCAGGTTGCTAATAGTAGTTATTTGGGAATAAATAAAATTGTGGGTATCTTTTTCATTCCTTTTTGCATATGATTTTCTGAGTTTTCTCTAATGAACATGTATTGCCTTGGACATATTAAATTGACAAAACAATTGGACTCCTACAGCACAACATAAATGGATTAACTCAAAATGGATCATAGACCTAAATGTAAGAGATAATTCCCTTAGAAGACAAGAGTCAATATTTATGACCTTGAGATAGGCAAACTTTTTTTGAGCTACAGTATCAAAAGCACAAACAACAAAAGAGGAACAAAATACATAAACTGAACTTCATTAAAATGAAAACATTGTGTTATAAATAGTAATATCAACAAAAAGAAAATTCACACAATGGAAGAGAATATTAGTAAACCATATGTCTAATAAGGAACCTCTGTTTAGAACATGTAGCAGTCTTTTACGACTTGGGATGAATGTTTGGTATAAGATCCCACTTGGAATGCCTGCATCTAATATCAAAGTACCTGGGTTCAAATCCCGCCTTCTCTCCTGACTCCAACTTCTTCCAGCTGATTCTAACTTCTGCAGCAGGAAGGCAGCCAGTGATGACTCAACTAGTTGGATCCCTGCTGCCCTTGTAGAAAACCTGGATGGAATTCTAGGCTCCTGGCCCAGTGGATATTTGGAGAGTAAAGAACTGCATAGAAGGTTCTGTTTGTTTCTCTCTCTCTCTCTTTTGTCTTACAAATAAATAAAACATTTAAGATCTCTTACAACTCAATAATACAATGACAAATCACCCAATTTAAAAATGTGGAAAGTGTTAGTCATTTCTCCCAAGAAGTTATAGAAGTGACTATTAAGCACATGAAAAATGTTCAACATCATCAGTCATTTGGGAAATGTAAATTAAACCACGAGGAGATATCATTGACATCCACTAAATTGACTACAATAAATAAGGCAGACAGTAACAAGTGTTGGTAAAGATATGAAGAAACTGATGTCTTTATAAATTTCTACGAACTGAAAAAAATGCCTCTTTGTAAAACAGTTGCCAGTTAATGTTGAAGGGAGTTATTGTAGAATGCAGCAGTCACACTCCCAGGTGTATACTTAAGAGAAATAAAAAAACAGCTCCACAAAGAAGCTTGCACGTGAGTGCTCTTAGCAACATTATTCATAATAACAAAAACATTTTAAAAACTCAAGTGTCTATTACCTGGTAACTAAACTGTAGTATATCCATACAATGAGATACGAGGGTACTTCATAGGGTTCATGGAAAATTGAGTCCAAAGATGTTTGTTCTGATACAAAAAAATTTGAAACCCATGCAAAGTTTTTCAAAAACATTTTCTATGAATATTTTGAAGATGCCTCATATTATTTGACAATAAAAGGAATGAAGTACTGATACATGCTACAATATGGATAAGTCTTACAAACATTCTACTAGGTAAAAGAAGATAGTTATGTAATTTGGTTTATATAAATGTCCAGAATAGAAAATCTATAGAGATAGCAAGTATACTAGTGGTTGCGTAGAGATGGGGATAGGAGAAAGAGGGTGAATTGAGAATAACTTTTTGAGGTAGGTCTAATATGCTCTAAACATAGATGGTAATGATTATTGCACAACCCTGTGAATATACTAAAAACATTTAATTGCTACTTTAAATGGATAAATTATATGGTGTGCGAACTACATCTTGGGAAAGCTGTCAAACGTATCATATTACTTTCAGAATGCTTTACAGTTTCCTAAATATTTCTCTTAAGTATCTTAATAACCTTTGTTGCTGTTTCTTAATAATAGGTATCATTTTTTACCAAATTTTGAAGAGAGGGTACAGAGGTTCAAAGAGATGTAGTGACTTGTCCAAAGCCACATTAGCAAAGATATCTTTCTGAGACAGAGATACTAGCCATTCTGAATTGAAATTTCCAACTCTTTCCACTGTACCATGTCCCTGGTTAAATTACAAATATAATCATCAAATTCTAATATTTTTCACTGTATTTATCTAACTTATGCACCTGAATGGGTACCACGATGCCATAAAAACCAGAAATAAATTGTTTGGCATTATTTACATATCACAATAGAGAATTGAATTTGTTTAAATTTCTGTGCAGTTGGGAGAATTACATTTGAGTTGAATAAAATAATGAATTTTATTGTGATAGAATTCATGTCACATGGACCATCTAACTGGGAACTGGTGGAGCAAAAAAGTCTCAGATAGCTGATATTCTTGCTCTTTTTTACATCTGTATGCATATTTAATATGCTAAAATTCCAGCTGTAAAAACTGTAACCAACTGGAAAGTGAATGAAATCAATAACAGTTCTTTGTTTTTGTTTTTTCATTTTAACGCTATCACAAAATCCTATTCTCTGCTATTCAGACAGATATTTTATAAAATGTTTATTTATTTGAAATTATTATTATTTTAGATTTATTATTTATTCAAAAGTAAGAGTAGTAGAGAGGTGTCTTCCAACCATTAGTTTATTTCCAAAATGATAGCAACATCTGAGGCTGGGCCAGGCTGAAGTCAAGAGCCAGGAACTCCACTGGGGTCTCCCATGTAGGTGGCAGGGACCCATGTATTGAGCCATCACCTACTGTGGCCCAGGGTGCACATCAACAGGAAGCTGGATGGGAAGTGGAGATGTGAGGACTCCAAAGCTGGCCCTCTGATACAGGATGCAGAAGTCCCAAGTAGTAGAAGTGGTGTCTTAACCTGCTGTGCCACAGTGCCATGCTGTTTTTAAAAATTTGAGAAGCAGGAGAGTGAGAGTGAGAAGGGAGAACACGCAAGTGAAAGAAAGCTCTCCCATCCAATGATTCACTCCCCAGTGCCTAGAACAGCTGGGACTGGGTCAGGCCCAGTCAGGATATGATGCAGATATCCCACTTGGGTTGCAGATATCTAACTACTTGAGCCATTACTGCTGCATCTCAGAGTCTGCATTGGTGAGAAGCCACAGTCAGGAGCCAGAGCCAGGAAGCAAACACAAGCACTCTGATGTGGGACATGTACATCTCAATTTTAGACTACACATTTGCTTCATGATCACTCTTTTAATCCTTGGTTATGGATATATAGCCAGATTATGTATTTTTAGGTAGATAAAAATGTTGTACATTTCACTCAATACAAATAAAGAACAAATGAACTGCCCTGCTCATTTTATTGTCAGAAAGTGCCTGACCGACAGTGAGGGGTTAATGCACTGAATAATCTGTCTCATATTTTGTGCAGAGGGCACACAACCTTCCTGATTTTTGCTGCAATTCTCTTTATAGAATACTGCATTCTGAATACTGAAGCGCAACACTTTCTGGAATGTAAAATGAAACCATTAGTTCTCTTTGACCCTATTCCAGGATAATTTGACTAGAAATTAATAACTGTCAACAGAAAATATTTTGCTGGCACTAAGGCAAAATGATGCGTGATTCCTCCTCCAGGTTACTCACATTGCACTCCACATTTTCATCTGAAGATTAAGTTACTGGCTGGAGTGAGGAAATGGATTTTAATTTGCAAAACAATTATTGCTTTTTCTGAGGTCATGAATTTGGTTTTCTAGATGTTTTAAACTGCTGCTTCACTCAATTGCTGAGTAACAAGCAAAGCTAATGATATGGTTTCAATGACTTTGTAATAAAGTAGTTGGAGTTTTACATTTGAACTGGGTCTTTACAAAGCATTGGAAACAAAATCATCCCATGACTATGATCTAAAATAATAAAAACAAGTGAAAAATCAATGACACATGATGTTTACCTAATGGTGAATACACTGGCATTTTGAAAAAGCATTTATCCTGCAAGACAAAATTTAAATTGTGAAGTTCATAATTAACTATACTTTTTCTCCTCTCAGATAATTTGTTTTCAACTTATTTGGCCAAAGAAATGAAATACTTTCTCCTCTTTATATACATTCTTCTGTGCTGTAGCGGCGAGAGTCAGGAATCTCTGAGAGGTTTGGAGACATTGTTAGAGAGGAAGAGTTGTCTTTCACTTTTTGGTCCCACTCAAAATGATTTTGTGAATGCCTTCTTTGTGTCAGGTGCTTCCTGTATGTGACCTAATTATTAGTATTGAGAAATACAGAAGTTAATGCCAGCTCTGGTTCCTAATTCCTGTGCACTTTCCTACCATCCCATTCCACAAATATTTGCTCATTTTCAACTGGATTTAGCAAATTGTCATTGTCATTGTGATAGGACAGTTTGGTACTCCATAGCTAGATTAAAAGGGCTGATGACGATTCAGATTAATTTGGGCTCATAAGGTAGCTTTGTTTTGCATCTTCACTGGGTGGTAGCAATGACAGCTGTCAGTCTGGAAGCTAAGCAACTGCCTTTGAATATGGACATGAATTATGTTGTGTTTATATTTCATTTTTGAATCTTCTACTCCAGTTGCATATTAGCCAGGATGAGAATTTGGATGGGCTATAGATTTATCTGGAAAAAATGTTTGGGTATTGTGCCAAGGCATACCTAGGTTTGTATCTCATTTCTGCTATTAGTGCTGAATGATAGTAGGCAGGTTAGTTGATGTGACACTTTAAGTTCATTTGTAAAATTTGGATAATCTATTTCTTTGGAATTATTCTAGAGATTACATTAGATTACATTAAAGCCTAGATAATTGTATATTCATTCAGAGAATGTTGACAAGCTTCACAATTTTCAAAAACCAGTAAATAAGGACAACCAAGGAAAGACTGCCAGATTGCTATATTTTGCATTTTATTCCATGAGCATTCCAGATTTGCAGTCAGGAACACACATGTAGCTACCAATGCATGCCAGTCAGTCCATAGTGTTTTTTTTTTTTTATTTGACAGGTAGAGTTATAGACAGTGAGAGAGAGAGACAGAAAGGTCTTCCTTCCATTGGTTCATCCCCCAAATGGCCGCTATGGCCGGCGCACTGCACTGATCCGAAGCCAGGATTTCCCAGTGGGTGCAGGGGCCCAAGCACTTGGGCCATCCTCCACTGCCCTCCTGGGCCACAGCAGAGAGCAGGACTGGAAGAGGAGCAACTGGGACTAGAACTCGATGCCCATATGGGATGCCAGTGCCACAGGCGGAGGATTAACCAAGTGAGCCATGGTGCCGGCCCAGTGTTTTGTAAGTTATCAAGCATATTCAACACATCATTTTGATTTATTCTTATGAAACTCTTTTGGTTTGTGCAGGGCCAACACTTCAGCTGTACACTATTTAAACTCCATTTATTTTTCCCAATCTTTTTTACTTATATAAGGTGAAAATTTCATGCATTTCATATATACAGATTTAAGAGTATAGTGATACTAAAGCTTCCAGGACTACATTGAATAGCAATGGTGAAAGTGGGCATCCTTGTCTGGTTCTGGATCTTAGTGGGAATACTTCCAACTTTTCCCCATTCAGTAAGATGCTGGCTGTGGTTTAATCATATACTGCCTTTATTGTGTTGAGGAATGCTCCTTCTGTACCCAATATGCTTAAGGTTTTCATCATGAAAGGATATTATATTTTATCAAACGTTTACTCTGCATCTAATGAGATAATCATATTATTTTTATTCTTCAATTTGTTAATGCAATGTATCGCATTTATTGATTTGCATATGATACACTACCTCTGCATAACGAGAATAAATTCCACTTGATGCAGGTGAATGATATTTCTGATGTGTTATTAGATTTGATTAGTTAGTATTTTTCTGAGGATTTTGGGATCTGTGTTCATCAGGAATATTGGCCTATAGTTTTATTTTCTTATATCTTTTTCTGGTTTTGGAATTAAAGTGATTCTGACCTCATAGAAGAAATTTGGTGAGATTTACTCCCTTTCAATTATTTTGAATAGCTTAAGAATTAGAATTAGTTCTTCTTTAAAAGTCTAGTAGAATTCATCAATGGAGCCTTCCAGTACTGGGCTTTTCTTTGTTAGGAGGGTCTTTATTACTGATTCTCCATCTTGGTTATTGGTTTGTTTAGGTTTTCTGTGTCTTCCTGTTTCAATTTTGGTAGATGGAGCGTGTTCAGCAATCTATCTCATTCTTCTAGATTTTCCAATTTGTTGGCATAAAGCTGTTTTTAGTAATTCCTGGTGATTCTTTTTATTTCTGTGCTATCCATTGTTACATATACTGTTTCATCTGTGATTTCCTTAATTTGGGTCTTCTCCCTCTTTTTTGGGGGGGGGGGTGTTAATGGGCCAGTGGTGTAACAATTTTTTTTTCTTTTAAAAATAGCTCTTAATTTCACTGATCTTTTGTGTTTTTGTTTGTTTGTTTGTTTCAATTTTCATTATTTCTTCCCTCCTACTACTTTTGGATTTTTTTTTTTTTTATTTTCTTGACAGGCAGAGTTAAACAGTGAGAGAGAGATAGAGAGTGAGTTATAGACAGTGAGAGAGAGACAGAGAGAAAGGTCTTCCTTCCATTGGTTCATTCCCCAAATGGCTGCCACGGCCAGCGCTGCGCTGATCCGAAGCCAGGAGCCAGGTGCTTCCTCCCAGGGTGTCAGCGCTGCAGGTGGAGGATTAGTCAAGTTAGCTATGGCACCAGCCTGGTTTGTTGTTTTTCTAAGTCCTTGAGATGCATTGACATCTCATTTATTTGATGCCTTTCCAATTCCTTGATGTTGGCACTAATTGCTATAAACTTCTCTCTTTAACACTGCTTTTGCTGTATCCCATAAGTTTTGATATGTTTCATTGTCATCTTAATTCATTTCAAGAAATTTTTTGATTTCCTTTTTGATTTATTCTGTGACCCACTGTTCTATATTTTCTAGAAATTCTTAAGTTTTTTATTTCCAGCTTCATTCCATTGTTGTCAGAGAAGATACATGGTATGATTGCAATTATTTTGAATTTTCTGAGACTTGTTTTATGACCTAGCATATGATCTATCCTACAGAAAGATCCATGTACTGATGAAAAAAACATGTATTCTGAAACTGTAGGATGAAAGGTTCTGTAGATATCAGTTAGGTCCATTTGGTCCATACTGTAGATTAGTTCTGTTGTTTCTTTGTTTATTTTCTGTCTAGTTGATTTGTCCGTTGGTGAAAGTAGGGTATGAAGTCCCCCATCACTAGTGTAATGGAGTCTATGTCTCCCTTTAGATCCATTAATGTTGGTTTCAAATAGCCAGGTTCCCTGGCATTGGGTGAATATAATATAATATAATATAATATAATATAATATAATATAATATAATATATAATAGTATAGTATAGTATATTTAAAATATATTACATATATAATATAATAGTATATCTTCCTATTGATTTAATCCCTTAATCATTACATAGTACCATTCTTTGTCTCTTTTAACAGTTGTTGTGTTAAATTCTATTTTTGTTTAATGTTAGGATGGCAAAACCTGCTCATTTTTGCTATCTGTTAGCATGGAATTTCTTTTTTCATCCTTTTACTCTCAGTATGTGTGTATCTTTCTTGGAAGCATTAATAGTTAGGTCTTATTTTTAATACATTAAGCCAGTCTTAACTTTTAATTGGAGAATTTAGGCCATTTACAGTCAGTGTGACTATTGAATAGTATCAATTTGGCTCTGCAAATTTTTTCGTAAATTTTTCTATTATTTCTTTTGAATGGCCATTGTACTTTTACTAGGAGATTTTATGCCTTCCCCTTCTTTAATAATGATGACTATGTTTCTGTATTTCTTTTTGTAGCACATCTTTAAGCATCATTTGTAAGCCTAGATGAATGTTGAAAAATCTTGCAATGTCTGTTTGCTGTGGAAGGTCTTCATTTCACCTTAATTCATAAATGAGAGCTTTTCAGGGTAAAGTGTTCTGGGTTGACATTTTTTTTCTTTTTAATACTTGGACTATATCTCCATTTTCTGCTAGCCAGTAGATTTTCTGATGAGAAATCATCAATCAGTCTAATTGCAGAACCTCTGAAGGTAATCTGCTGTTTCTCTCATGTACATCTCAGCATCTTTTCTTTATGTTTAGGGTTGACTATAATGTGTTGTTGTTGAGATATTTTCTGGTCATGTCTATTTGGAAACTTATGTGCTTCCTGTACTTGGTTGACCCTTTCTTTCTATAGATTAGGGAAGTTCTGTTACTATTTCACTGAATATGCCTTTAAATCCATTCTTTTTTTCCACACCTTCAGGAACTCCTAAGACTCATATGTTGGATCATTTGATAGTAATCCATCAATCTGAAAGACTGTTTTTAATTTTTCTAATTTCTTCTTATTTTCTTGGTCTAATAGAAATATTTCCAAAGATTTGTCTTCTAGCTCAGATATTGTTTTTTTCTGATTCACTAAGTCTGTTGTTAAGGTTTTCCACTGTATTTTTTATTTGACATATTAAATTCTTCATTTCTAATATTTCAATTTGATTTCTCTTCAAAAGAGTCATGCTGTCAGGGCTGGTGCTGTGGCACAGCAGGTTAAAGCCCTGGCCTGAAGTGCTGGCATCCCACTTGGATGCTGGTTCTAGTCCCGACTTCTCGTCTTCTGAACCAGCTCTCTGCTATGACCTGGGAAAGCAGTAGAAGATGACCCAAGTCCTTGGGCCCCTGCACCCATGTGGGAGACTTTGAGGAAGCTCCTGGCTCCTACCTTCAGATTGACACAGCTCCTGCTTTCAGATTGGCACAGCTCTGGCCATTGTGGCCATCTGAGGAGTGAACCAGTGGATGGAAGACCTCTCTCTCTGTCTCTACCTCTTTCTGTAACTCTGTGTTTCAAATAAATAAAATAAATCTTTAAAAAAAAGAGTCGTGCTGTCTTCCTCAACATTCTAAAAGAATCATGTTGTCTTCTTCATTCTTATTTTTTGTATTTCTGCATTTAATTTTGGTATTTGTGGAAATACTTGTTAGCTTTTCCCAGTGATATGTTTTATCTTTGAACTATTCCTTTCTAGCTTAATGGCTTGTCTGTTTCTTCAGTGAATACCCAGAGATTTGATCTGGGTGTGGCTAAAGAGCTGTGGTCAGTGCTCAAGTTTGGGTTGAGAATCCTGGGGGACACCCATGTTAGGAGTGGGAGGTCTCTATTGTGAGCAGGGGAGAGTGTCTGATCATACCTGTTGGCATAATCACAATCTCACCTCATGTCTTCCAAGGTGATCAATGCCTGGGATTAGCGCACGGTGGGTACAACCCATGCCCATGCTAGCATATGAAGTGCACATAGGAGCTATCCAGTCCTCAATGTGAGTTTGGAGTCCTCTGTATTGACATACCCCAGGCAGTCAGGGAACACTGAGCCTCTGGTATCAGACACAGTAATTTCCCCCAGACAAAGCCACATCCCATGCTCTATCTTGCAGTCACAGAATTCCCACAGTCACTGCGTGCAAGGCTCCCACAGTCACACAGTGCAGAGGATCCTGCTCTCAGCCCTGTAAACCTATCCTGGCCACAGAAAGAGAGGGTCATTTACAGAGCCATCTGCTAGTAGGTGCTCCACTTTGGCAGTTTGTGCCCTAGAGTCTGTGAAAGGCTGAGAGGATGTAAGCACCACACAATCCTAAGTGGGTGCCCAGCCCCCTGTCAAATCAACCCTCCCAACAGACTGAAAGTTGGTGAGAAACTAGAATTTTCCCCTCTGGTATAATGCTCTGGTCATATGCTTGAGAGAGCCACCACAGCCTCTACTGATGTCAAGATGGCCTCTTCTCCCTGCTGGTTGCTAGACACCCTTGTAGGGGATGGGGAGAGAGAAATATGCTTTTCCCTTGCTGGATTAGGTGGGTACCCTGCCACCCCCTACAGTTCCAGGCTGGACTCAAAGTTACTGTGACCCTCAAGGTTCTCCCTCATACAACATGGCCAGTGGCATGGGCTGCCAGTCTGCCCTCATTTCATCTGTTCTTTCCATCTGCTCCATGGCATCCCTCTTCTTTCTGAAGAATTCCTCTGCAGACGTTTCTCCAACTCTCCCCTGGGAATACACTTCCTCCGCTTTTCTTCTGCTATCTTCCCCTGGTCAAAATCAGCATGACTTTTTGCCTATTCAACCATCTGAGAGTCTCCTAAACTCCATTTAATACAGATGAGGAGACTGGTGCTCAGAGAGGTCACATGACTTATCCAAAGTCACAGAGTTGTCAGGAAGGAAAGCCTGGATAATTTCTAGGTCTTCTGCCTTTAGCAGCATCTTCATCAGGAGCCTCTCCTGAGAGGAGGGAACATGGTGTGGCTTCAGGTTCATGACCTTCAGATTGCCTTGAGTCCATGATTACCACTTCTCTTAATCTCCTGTGAAATATAAGCCTTAAATAGAAAAGTGTATCTTTTAATGGGCAATTCAGAACATATTTTAGTTCTATTTTTGTATGCCAGACAATGTATGCTGATTGCTTATTGTGTCAGCAAGACATATAATTTTTTTCTTTTTAAAATTGTTTATTTATTTGAAAGGCAGAGTAACAGGTAGAGACAGAGAGACAGAGAGAGAAAGAGATCTCCCATCCACTGGTTTACTCCACAAGTGGCTTCAATGGCTGGTGCCGGGCAAGGCTGAAGTCAGGAGCCAGGAACTCCATTTCAATTTCCTACATGGATGGCAGGGACCCAAGCTCTTGGGCCATCTTCCATTGCTTTTCCAGGTACATTAGCAGGGAGTTGGAAGGGAAGTGGAGCAGCTGGCACTTGAACTAGTACTCTGTTTTGGGAAGCCTTTGTCACAGGAGGCAGTTTAATCTGCTGTGCCACAACATTGACTCCAACAAATACAATTTCTATATTTTCAATTACCATTTCCATTTCCACTAAAATTTTATATCAGTCTAGTTATCTAATGGATTAAACTTCCATTTATTTTACTTCAGACAGGTTGAGAGAATTTCCTATTATAAATAATTTAATTGAAAAAAATTTACATAAGTTGAATCCAGGCATGCTATTGTAATGGTATTGGCCATAAAAATTGAAGCACAACCTAACTTAATGGCTTTTTTCTTGGCATTTTTCAGTAATAGAATATTAAGGTAATGTCATTTTTTAAGAAATAAGATTATAGTGGCCGGAGTTGTGGCTTAGTGAATTAAGGCATTGCCTACGATATCATCACCCCATATGGTCCCAGTTCAAGCCCACACTACTCCACTTCTGATCCGGCTCCTGCCTAATATGCCGGGGAGACAGTGGAAGATGGCTCAAGTACTTGTGCCCCTGCACCTGCATAGGAGATTCAGATGTAACTCCTGGCTGCTGGTTTCAGCATGGCCCAGCCCTGCATGTTGCAGCCATTTGGGGAGTGAAAGAGTAGGTGAAAGATCTCTTTCTCTTTCCCTGGCTCACTCTGTAACTCTATCTTTCTAATAAAAAAACTTTTAAAAAGAGAAATATTATAATACAGTTCTACTTCATTTTGCATATCATAAATGGTTTCCTTGGAGTGTCTGTTAGTCTATATTGCTGCTTTAAAAAAATAGGAAAGGATAATGTTTTTTGATAAGAAATGTTAAAAGTAAAGAGCAGAAAAAAAGATGTAAGGAAAGTATTCATATACACAGTATCTCTACTATTTCCTACTCAGGAAATCAGGCCTTGTAATGAACTTTGATTGTTCCATTCAATTTCAGCTAGTGGCCATAATGAATCAAGTTACTCTATAACCTCATTAATACTAAATCATTCTTTCTAGCCTTTGGTTTCCTAAATAACTCTCCATCCACATCTTGGTTAAGGACTTTCCCTAGTGCCCTTAGTAATTAGTGGATGGTGGCATTTCTCAACATCTTCTTAAAAAGCCAAAGATCATTTACTCTATTTGGAAAATTTTAATGGATATCTGACAGGATACGAGAGTTCTTTGCATCTGTCAGTCTCTCTTTGGTCATCAATGTACAGCGTGTCAGTTAGCTAGTCTCAGTAGGAGGAAGTAAGCCTTACTAATCTCTATAAGACCCAGAAATTGCTGCTCCATCATTCCAACTTAATGGCTGATTTTTATGCTGGAAGAGGAGTGCGTATACATTTAAAGTAGCAAGATCTCTGCAGATTCAACAGAATGCTAAGTGAAACAGAGTTGCTTTCGTTGCACAATATAATGAAAAAGAAGCATGAGAAACATTAAAATTTTAAAAACATAAGCCTAAATGTCAGATTCCAGAACAATAACAACTCAACTATTTTTACTATGTTTGATGGGAAACCGTTAGAATAAAATATGGGACTTACCTTGCAGAACTCCAGAGTCACATATGTACATTGTTTCCATATATTATTAAAATAAATTTTAAAATAAGTTTTAAGATTTTATTTCCTTTGTCTTCAACAGAGAATGTGTGTTAGATCATCTAATATACATATTTTTTTTTTTTTGACAGGCAGAGTGGACAGTGAGAGAGAGAGACAGAGAGAAAGGTCTTCCTTTGCCGTTGGTTCACCCTCCAATGGCCGCCGCGGCCGGCGCGCTGCGGCCAGCACACCGCGCTG
The DNA here is from genome assembly GCF_964237555.1 of Oryctolagus cuniculus. Taxonomy (NCBI): domain Eukaryota; kingdom Metazoa; phylum Chordata; class Mammalia; order Lagomorpha; family Leporidae; genus Oryctolagus; species Oryctolagus cuniculus. The sequence goes on from NC_091442.1 coordinate 74,864,256, forward strand.
ATCCGATGGCAGGAGCCAGGAGCCAGGTGCTTTTCCTGGTCTCCCATGGGGTGCAGGGCCCAAGCACCTGGGCCATCCTCCACTGCACTCCCTGGCCACAGCAGAGGGCTGGCCTGGAAGAGGGGCAACCGGGACAGAATCCGGCGCCCCAACCGGGACTAGAACCCGGTGTGCCGGCGCCGCAAGGCGGAGGATTAGCCTAGTGAGCCGCGGCGCTGGCTTAATATACATTTTAATTGCAAAAAAGTAGCCTGCATGTGTAACCCTGAATTTCCCTTTCATTCTAGATCATGCATTTATTTTAATATCTATGTAGCTCTATAGGCACAGGAAAAATGTGAAGTTACTTTTTATATGATCATGATTTTTTATCAATGAGAATTTTAAAGCAAGTAATAGAAATTTTACCATTGTGGTTTCTGGATTTTTGTCATTGTGTATAAATTTAGTCAAATAAGTTTTATTAAAATATAATTTATGGCTATAGATGATGTCCAACTCTCAACTAAACGGAATGTAGTGTTGTGAATATTACCACTTTGATATTCCTCTAGCATGAAATACCAAAGGCAATGGCCTGTCTCAGACTACAAATTTGTGTAATACATTTTCGTGATGCTCTTTTTTGTTAATCTCCAAAATAAAAGCTTCCAGTATTAGTTTATATCTTAACAAAGTAGAATTAATTAGATGGGCAGGACAACAAAGCTCTATTCTTTCACTCTTCTAGAAGCTGAACATTTGTGATCAAAAAACTAGCCAAAGGTTTTCTTCTGGAGTCTTTAAGGGGAATGTATTCCAAGTCTCTATAAGTAACTTCTGGTTAATTCAGAATATCACTGGCGATCCTTAGCTTATAGCTGCATAACTCCAAATATTTCTTTCTCTTCCCACTTGTGGCTCTGTCTCACATCTCCCTCTTTTTCTGTCACTGGATTTAGGGGCCACACCAAATTCAGGATCTCATTTTGATATCTTTAATGTAATTTTATCTGCAAAGACACTTTTTCCAAAAAAGGTCACAGTCATAGATACTGGGGGCTAAGACTTGGACATATGTTTGTGGAGGCCACTATTCAACCCACTGTATCACCTTAAGCTCTAGTTCCAATTTGTTCAAGTGCAACCATTTACCCAGATAACAGAGGTATAAGAGAATCAATGACAACAAAGTGAATTTTCATGAAGTCAACTAAATTAAATATAGAGAACAATACCTTATTCTGAAATTCGTCATTCCTAGTTCCTTATTAAAATGTAATGGCAGTAGTAGATAGCAACTTTTAAAAAGCTTTTGTTGTTTTTTTTTTTTTCCCCCTTGGGTGCATTTCAGTAAAGACTATAAATGCAATGAAGCTCCTAAACTGATTTTTATATCTATTGGTTAGGATTTTTATTTGCTAGTTAGCAAAACCCCAATGGTGTCTGACAATATAGCTCCTGCAAGCTCTGGATTCATTTATCTGACATGTAACATTTTTAGTGTTACATGCCTGTCACTATGCTGCCATAAATAATATTGAACATGCCCTATTCTGACAAAGCCCACATTGTTGTGACTCCCATTTTTGAAACTGACCACCAAAAGGTAAGGAATCTTCTCTGTAACTATGGTGAAAGTCATTTTCAGGAAAAGATTCAAATGGATGAAGCCTGGATTATGTACTTTCCCACCCTTGAACCAATCACTATCCCAACTTGGGTCCAGACACAGCCCTGAGATCCATATGGTAGGCCTATTGCTGGAGGGAGGCAAGAGAAACTGCTCAGATAAAACCAAAAGATGCTGATGATCCTTTGCTACTGAGCATTGTTAGAGGTTGTTCTAAAATTGCTGTGTTTTTGTGTCCTCTAAATGTGTGTTATTCAGTCTCAGGCCTCCCTGTTACTCCATTGTCCTTTTGTCCGTCTTGGCATTGATTTCATGCTTTCATTCACGTGGACAGCCTGAGATGTTATTCTTGAGGTTGGAAATATAAATAAGACACAGGCCCTTCCCACAAATAATTCATGACTTGCTGACAAAAGCAATTTTTAAAATTTAAATAAATTGTAACATGGTAACTACCCTTACGAACCCTCAGAGAAGTGCTGTTTGCAGAGGTGACGAAAGTATTAACTGTGCTTGTGATAAATTAAGATTCATAAACGAAAGGTAAACTGTGGAGTGGACCCTTTAGGCAGAGATCTAAAATAGGGTATGAAAAGTTGTGAGTGGGGCTGGCATTGTGGTGTAGTTGTTACAGCTGCCTCCTGTGGTGCCAGCATCTCATAGGAGCACTGGCTTATGTTCAAGCTGCTCTACTTCCAATCCAGCTCCCTGCTAGGGGTCTGAGAGGGGCGGCAGTGGATGGCCCAGGTGCTTGGGTGCCTGCTTACCTACATGTGAGACCTGGAAGAAGCTCCTGGCTCCTGCCTCCCTAATGGCCATCTGGGGAATGAACCAATGGATGAAAGATTCTCTCACTCTCGTTCTTTTCTTTTCTTTTCTTTTCTTTTCTTTTCTTTTCTTTTCTTTTCTTTTCTTTTCTTTTCTTTTCTTTTTTCTTTTCTTTTCTTTTCTTTTCTCTTCTTTTTCTCTTTCTCTCTCTCTCTCCCTCTCTCTCTCTCTGCCTCTCTCTCTCTCCCTCTCCCCCCCCCCCCCGTAGCTCTGATTTTTCAGGTAAAACATTAAAAAATTAAAAAGAGAAATGGCAAGGGTGTTTGAAAGGATGGACACACATGCGTGCTATTAGTTTGGGGCAGTTAGATCAGTTCAGGATGTATGGTGGTGGCAGAGAGCCATATGGCTGGCAACTACAGAGCTGAAGCTGCATATGATGTGTACTGCATCTTCTGAAAACCTCCTACGTGCCTCTGTGGTCTCCAGATTTTCCATTCTTCAATCCTGAGAATTATCACAATTTTCTTAAAATTTGCTTTGGTCAGATCATCTGTCGACAACTTGATATAAGCATCTGTGACTTCCATGTAGTCTAAGCTCGTGGCTGTGTTTTAAAGGTACTACAAGTAAAGCATTTGGGAAAATGTGTGGCACACAGCAAATTCCCCTTCAGTATTAAGTAAATTTGCTGTTTGTGTGATTAGTCTGACTTTCTTGTACTCTCTTTCTTCTAACTTTTTCTATCATTGTTTTTCACTCCACCCAAATCAGATGACTCACTATTCCCCAAATTATGTTTTGTTTCTTTTCAATCTTATTGACCTTTATTGTCTTCTTGGTCTGAAATCTTACCCATCCTTCAAATTCCACCTCAAAAGTCTTCTACCACAGTTATTTATATGGTTATTTATGGGCTCTAACTTTCTACATCATCAATGTGACTCTAATAGGGGACATTTTTGGCATGCTTTCTCTTCCATCAACTGCATCTACTACTATATATTTTTGAGGTGGATCTTCTTGTTGCTTTTACTTATTGTGAAAGCTAGTTATGGATGGAGTTATCTCAAACAGGATTTTAAAGAAATATATGTCTATTTTTATTTTTAAAACTGTACAGCTATTAATTATTTTTTCTGAAATCTTCAGGCAATCAACAAGACAGATAATGAGGTGAAGTATACGTGTTGGAAACGGGCACTGGCCTTATGGCACAGCAGGTAAAGCCACTACCTGCAGTGCTAGCATCCCATATAGGCACTGCTTTGTCTTCTGGCTGCTCCACTTCCAATCTAGCTGCCTGCTAATGCAGCTGGGAAAGCAGAGGAAGATGGTCTAGGTACTTGAGGCCTTGTACCCGTGTGGAAGATCCAGATGAAGCTCCTGGCTCCTGTCTTTGGCCTGACCCAGCTCTGGCCTTTGTAGCCATTTGGGGAGTGAACCAGCAGATGGAAGATCTCTTTGTTTCTGCCTCTTCCTCTCTCTCTCTCTAACTCTGTCTTTCAAATAAATAAAGAAATCCTTAAAAATATTGGAAAGAAGGCAATGTAATTGTTATTAGTTGCAGAAGCTATGAATATCTACTTGGAAACAAACTTTCTCTAGTTAATTTATGATAATAAACTGAAAAGATATTAAAATTATTTAGAGAGTTTAGTAAGGTAGACATCAATAGACAATACTTTTGCAGTGTGCCTGTTAAAAGATGTGTATGCATGTGTTTACAGAAAGGATAATGGAATCTAATAGCTCTAGCTACAGAAATAGAAAATACATGAGAATAAATTTACTGAGAAATGCTCAAGTATGTGAAGAAACAAACTCCAGAGTTATGGAATAACATGAAAGAAGGCTTAACTGTGTGGAGAAATATATGAAGTTCTTTAGGGCATCTTAATATTAAAGCAAGCTAATCAATTTAAAACAAACTCAAATGAAATTCCAAAGGTCTTTTGTTATTTATTTACCTTTAGTCATTGAAAATGTTTCTAAAATTAATCCAGAAGTCCAAAAACAACATTTTAAAAAAAGTAATTCAGGATAGGAAATGTGATACTCAGCATTAAACTATACCACACAGCCATATCCAAATAGCATAGAAAAGGTGCGGAACCAGGAAGAAAGATCTGGTGTTTGGAGAACAAGTCTGTAAGTAGACTTAAGAGTATAAAACCATTTAATATATTGTTGTGTTTAACGAACAAAGAAAAGGGGGGTTATTTCATAAATGGCACAAGGATGACTGACCACCTTTGGAAAAATGCATGATTGTACTACTAGAACACCACACATTGAACTGCCCTCAATTAGTGGCTGGAAACAATAATACCAATTTTATTATCACGCACAGTGACTGTGGGTTGGAAATTTGTGAAGGCCCTAGATTGTTGGGTTGTTGGGTGTGGTGCATATTTTCTCATGCAGTTGGCTGGAGATGGAAGCAGCTGAGTTCTGGACCAACTTCTCTCTCTATGTGAAGTCCCAGGGCTTCTTCATATGGTTTCTTCTTATGGGCTACTTTGAGCTTCCTCACAGCATGGAAGCCTCAGGGATGTGGATTTCTTCACTGGTGGTTGAAGGGTTTAAGAGCAAGCATTTCAGCAAGCAAGGCAGGAACTAAATAACCCTTTGCAGTTTAGCTAAGGAACTAATTCTGCATCATTTCTTCTACATTCGGTTGGTCAACCCAGGAAGACAAATCTGTTCAGAATGAAGGGTAAGGAACATTCTTTTCCTGATGGAAGGCTTGTCAATGTCATGGTAAGAAGAGCAGGTGGAATGAGACATGTTGTTCTAGCCCTCTTCAGAAAATAGAATCTGCTGCTCCGTGTCGTTTGCTTCTGCCTGGTACCTCTTGGTAATGCTGAAGGCAAGTTTCTGCATCTCTTTACCCTGATTGTCAACATCATTTATCAATTATTTTCAAACTTTAGCTTGTGTTAGGATCACCTGAAGGGCTTCTTAAAGAAAGATTTCTGACTCTACCCCAGAATTTCTGATTTATTATATTGGAGGTAGGAGGGTGAGAATTTGCACTTCTAGTAAGCTCCACTGTGATGCTGGTGCTACTGGACTGAGGACATTTTTGAAAGCCATGATTCTGGACCCCAACATTGGTTATTTTTTGCTTACTACTATCCTTCAAGTGGGTGTGCTGGGCCAAGGAGAAAATGACCCTTTTCCATGTGTGTTAAACCTTTTTTCAGACTTGTTCCAGACTCCCATCTGCATTGATGGGTTGCATAGGGAAATCAGCAGGCTGAAGAGAACAGGAAAGATTTTCAGGTTTTGTAAGTCTTGGTATGTTGGGGCTGTTCCCAAGTGTCTTGGAGTGGCAATAATACTTGAATTTTGGGAAAGGAATGCTACAAAAGTAACTTGTTGCTTTCTAACCACTTTGAACAAACAACCTTCAGTTCCAGTGGTGAAGCTTCTTTTACTTTCCACCAAGGAGCTGCTAGTAAGCTATGACAAATTCTATCTGTATAGTGTCATGGCCATGGAAAACTCACCCTCTTATTCCTAAGTGAAACAGCTGCTACTCTACTAAAAGCTCCCCACCAAGGCAGTTTAGTGACCAGAGAATCAAATTAGAAGAGGCAATATAAGAGCTCAGTAAATTGGTATATTTTAAAATCCCTTTTCATGGCTTAAAAATTTCACAGAGAATTAAACCATGTGGGAGGACTTCAGTTTAGCTATAAAATCAGGAAATAATGAGAGACTGTATGATTTAGTATCCTGGGATTTGAATTTGGTAAGGGGATAATGGAACTCAATTTCCAGAGAACATTCTGGAATACAAGATTAGCAACTTTGAGCTTATATATATGTGTGTGTGTGTGTGTGTGTGTGTGTATAAAATATATTATCTAATAATATCCTGGTAGAAACCAGGATATTCTGATAGGTACAACTTCTTCATAATTGACTTAAAAGTTTCAGCCATGCAAAGCAAATATAGAGGAACATGTTTTACCATTATTGCTCAAGGACTACTTTAAATATAGGATTTTGATCCTTATTCATATTATATTATGAAAATGTCTAGTTGGACAAAGAATGTTGCTTGTTTGTTTTTTTAAAAAAAGGATGAATAAAATTTAAAAAAATTTTATTTGAAAGGCAGCACAAGAGAAGAAGGGATAGAGAGAGATCTTCCATGGGCTGGTTCACTTCCAAATGCCTGCAATAGCCAATGGTGGGCCAGGCTGAAGCCAGGAGCAGGAAATTCAGTTCCAGTCTCCCACATGGGTTGCAGGAAACACAAGTACTTAAGCTGTCACCTGATGCCTCCCAGGGTGGGCATTAGCAAGAAACTGAATCGGTAGTGAATGAGCCAGGACTGGAATCAGGAACTTGTATTTGGGATCTGGATGTCCCATGCAGAAACTGAACCACTGATCCAAACAGACACTGTAGGATGAATGATTTCTAACTTCAAATCATAGACATATTAATTTAGTAGACTTTATTTCTGCCTTCCCCATATATATATATATATATATTGCTAAAAACATGTAAACAGTGAGATATAGATTAAAATATCTTCATTTTTCTACAATAATTGACTTCAAATATATTCAGCAAAATTGCCTTTTTCACCCTTTACATGTAATTTGGATGAATCTCATTGATTCGTAGTCCCTTCCAGGTATGCAAAAGTCAGCTTAAAATTCTGTCTCATAACTAATTCAAAGTACTACCTATGTACCAAGTGGCCCTTACCAGGTATAGATCCTTGTTAGAAGGGGATAACACCTATCCTTTTCCCTCTCCTCTTTTCTGGGCTATTGGATCACTGGGGTATTGAGGTAAACAAGAGAGAGCAGTTAGAGGAAATGGTTCCTACTTAAATCACTCTGCCAAAGTCCTCTCTTTATATTAATGACTTCTGCACAAGAGGTGCCCAAAGCCTTCCCCTCTTATAAGATGGGGATGTATGGCCGGCGCTGCAGCTCACTAGGCTAATCCTCCGCCTAGCGGCGCCGGCACACCGGGTTCTAGTCCCGGTCGGGGCGCCGGATTCTGTCCCGGTTGCCCCTCTTCCAGGCCAGCCCTCTGCTGTGGCCAGGGAGTGCAGTGGAGGATGGCCCAGGTGCTTGGGCCCTGCACCCCATGGGAGACCAGGAAAAGCACCTGGCTCCTGGCTCCTGCCATCGGATCAGCGCGGTGCGCCGGCCGCGGTGCGCCGGCCGCAGCGCGCCGGCCGCGGCGGCCATTGGAGGGTGAACCAACGGCAAAAGGAAGACCTTTCTCTCTTTCTCTCTCTCTCACTGTCCACTCTGCCTGTCAAAAAAATAAAAATAAAAAAAAAATAAAAAATAAAAGATGGGGATGTATGTTCTTTAGGAGCCCCATGACAGAATCATCCTGTGTCATCCCTGAAATGTTACTATGAGACCTCTTCCTACCCCTATCAAACATGGACCTCAGTTCCACACCTCATACCGCTCACTGGCAGGGCCTCCTTGCCTGTCAGGCAGCTACTTTGGTTATCTTCTGTGGTGCATGCTCCTACGAAATGCCAGGATCCTTAAGTACTTCAAATAGTGGAGTGCAGCCTAGCTCACAGTCCCCTCTCCCACCATCCCACCATTGCACTGTACTTTCTTTCTCCCTGTCCCCATGGGCACAGGGTATAGATCAACTAATAACCTGCCTAATGGATATCCAATCATGAAATGAACTGCTAGTCTATTTCCCCTGTAAACACTCCCCATCTGTACAAGTGTCCTTCAACTCTAGCATACTCTCTTCTGATAATAAATACTTTGTATTGCTTCCTTTTTTGTCATGAAATAAGATTCAGAGATAATACAAATACCACAAAAGGACACATATTAATTTAAAAAGAACATCATTTTAGAAAGGACAATATATTGCTCTTACTATAAAATAAAGGAAAAAGAAAATAACACAGTTTAAAATAAAAACATGCAGTGCATATTAATAGGTAAGTGCTCAGAAATGATTACATTAGAGAAACATAATGAAATAGTCAAATGCTTGAGGCTACTTATGATGAATACTTGGATTTAAAATAACAACAATAACAAAAAAGCTGGAAGCTATTCTTTACATAGGAAGAAAAATTAAAGAGAGAGGAGTGGGTGGGCACTAATTAAAACTAGTGGAATGATAAGTAATAATAACCTGACCTATATGTAAATGATAAGAGAAAAAGGAAAGACCCTTAATCAAAGTAGGGATCACATGCCATGACAAATTGCAAACTGCCAAAATGGGGAAAATTAAGAATTAGCAGCAAGTTCATCTTATTTGTAAATGTAATATGAAAATAATTTCTTTTAGATGATATAGGGCAGCTTATGTCATGGATGATATAACAGATGTTTCCCTTTGTAAAAACCTACTATATATCAAAGCATGTGTTTAGTATATGAATATATGGTAGAAAATTCTGAAGTTATGGAGTTATGAAACAGCTCTTCGTTGGGTGAGATTCACACAAAGCAGGATGTCTCATTACTCCTGGCTCCTCCTCAACAAATGATGATAATGCCTCCCACATGTGATAAGAGCAACAAAACCTCAGAATTTCCAAAATGGGGCTGGAGTTGTGGTGCAATGGGTTAAGGCGACACCTGTGATGCCAACATCCCATTTGGGTGCCGATTCAGGTCCCAGCTACTCCACTTCGGATTCAGCTCACTGCTAATGTGTCTGAGAAAGCAGCAGAGGGTGACACAAGTACTTGGGCTCCTGTACCCACATGGGAGACCTGATGAAGCTCCAGGCTTCTGGCTTCAGCCTGGCCCAGCTTGGGCTATTGCAGCCATCTGGATAGCAATGGACAGAACCAATGGATAGAAGATTCTCTCTCTCTAACTCTCTCTCTCTCTCTCCCTCTTTCTCTCTCTCCCTCCCTCCCTCTCTTCTCTCTTTCTCTGTAACTCTGCCTTTCAAATAAATAAAATAAATCTTTAAAATTTTTTTTAAAAAAGAAGAATGTCCAAAACACCCTGGAGTGGTTCCTCCCTTTTTGGAAAGAATATATCTTATTATTTACTTAAGTCAGATCATTTCATTGGTACAGTTCATTGGGAATTGCTTTCATTGAGTTAAATTTTAGTATAATGTCATTAGTTTTTCCTAAAACTTCACACTATATTTTCTACAAATGTAATATTTAAGAACATTTGTGCATCACATAGGTCCTTTCTATGTAATTAATGGGATATATTTATTTCTGACTGAATAAAGGATAACTCAGTGTCTCCTAAGCCTTGCTTACTTTGAGTCACATGTTTAATCATGGTGGCTTCTTTGCATTGGGTACCTGAAAGCTTAGAGTCTAATTTCTGACCTGTGTCCAGCGGTAGAAATAAATTGTATGTACTAACCTCATTCTTGTTTTAATCGTTATATCTGCTCTCCTTTCCTAGTTGCTTCCATCACTTCATGTACAGGCACAAAACTTACACAATATATTTAATTGTTTTCCCCTCTCAGGATAAAATAATGCCATGCTTTCAGTTTTAAGACTGTAGACGGGACCCATGCTTGTAATCTCCCCATCTGACTGGGCCAAAATCTGTGAGGATGGAAAGCCACTAAAAAAATCTTTTTTTTTTTCTTAATTTGAAATAAGAGTTATAGAGAGGAGGGAAGACAGAGAGAGAGAGGAAGATCTTCTATCTGTTGGATCATTCTGCAAATGGCTGCAATGGCCAGGGCTGAGCCAGGCTGAAGCCAAGAGCCAGGAGCTTCATCAGGGTCTCCGGTGTTGGTAACAGGGGCCAAAGTACTTGCACTATCTTCTGCTTCTTTTCCCATGCCTACCTGGGATGTCAGAATCACAGGCAATAACTTTACCTGCTAGGGCACAATGCTGGCCCCATGAACCTTGGATCTTTTGTAGGTGATGTCTACCCAAAAAATGTCTTTGGGATATGGGCCTGGGATTCATGGGCACGTTAGGATGGGAAAAGCAGCTTGTCAAATTGGTCAATGTCATATCATATTCATATTCCCTTGCCCCATATCACCAACTATACTTTGGTAACTGCAAAATGCAAATTTTTACCTGGAATATGATTATGAGAACATCAGACCACATTGTTTCCCAGTGGAGAGTAGTGCCAAAAGATGACTTTTTAGCTGTGGTAGTAAGTTCTGTGTCCTTAGGAAAGAGTTGGGTTCTCTCTAGGTGTTCGCCACATAGATGCTTCCCCTAGATTGCCATTATGAGCTATTTAGACAAAGATAGCAATCAACAAATTATCCTTCAACAACAAAATTAATGGCTAGGATTCAGCTTCATGCTAAAGAATATTTTGGATTGCATGTTTTTTATAAGCTGCATTAAAATATTAAAATAAGTTATTAACATTCTAAGTAGTGTGATTGTTAGTCATGCCTTTAAACATGTTAAGTCATCCCCTATGGTACCTCCTGCCCACCTTGCCACCACTCCTCTTTTTAGGATCCTTGTTAGCTCACTGCACATTTCGCATTTTAATTCTGTTTGCTCTATTTTATTTAGTTATACTAGGTGCAAGTAATTTTAGGTTTATTTTGATGGTATAGCACAAACTCCATTCACATCAAAGTGAAGTCAACTTTCCTGTACTTGCAGTATTGTTGCCTCCTGATTCTGTGAGAAGTTCTGCAGGGAAATCCACCACTTACTAGCATGTAATAATGTAATAGTATGCTGTCTGTTATATACTAAAATGATGCAATTGACCGGCTGTCAGGAAATGTTCTCTGAAAATTTCTTTCAGGGATCATGCTGAATTACTCTGTTGGCTGTAGTTAGAGATGCATCCTTGTAGAAAGATTTTTTTTCTATATGAAGTTAATTGGCTCAGATAAAGAATGAATGCAGCATATCAACCTCATACACAGCCTATCTTCTAACCAACTGAATTGTTTGAATATTTATTGCTATTACATGTAAGAATGTATTGTTTATTAAAAGCCTGATACTATGTATTTTCTACATAGCATTAATTCATCTCCCGCTAACCTCAAATTTAGGGAAAAGCCAATGGAGAGAGCAAAGAGATCTAGGAAACAGGAATAGGTAATGGATATTAGGATGAAATGTCAGTTAGTTTTAAAGGCAGGCACTGAAATTCATTCAAAAGTTTTTCATCCTGAATTAGAAATGGCAGTCACATTGGTTTCCTTTTACAAAAGGTGAGTTATGAAGCAGTTAATGAAGTGGTATAAGAAAAGTCTCTTGTATTATTTCTTTTCCTCTGTTTATGAGAACATATAATAATAAAGAGGAAGCACACAATTCTCCTAGATCACTTATTGTATACCGAAGGAAACCAGGAGAATGAAGTTTCATTAATGATGCTGAGGTTTGAAACTTGGCTGTTTGATTGTCTGATATGATGTGCTTTGAAAAAAAGCGTCAGGGAAATGAAGGCTGAGTTGTCCCACTACTATCACCACTGGAGGTTGAAGAAATGAAGGTTTGACATTTTAGGGAGTAGGATAATTACTCAGAGAAGATAGTACCATGGGCTGATTCTTCCTTTGGATGATGGAGACCAGGGTGTCACCAGGAAGTAAGATCTCAGACATGTCACAACTCCCAAATGCTATTTGTGGGAGTGTAGGGAGGGGTGTGCACTCAGGGTGATCACATGTGGGCCACAGATGAGCTGAGCTGTGATGTTACAGGTGCTACCTGCTGAGCAGTCTACCTTTGCATGATGAGCACCTGTGCTGTGACAAGAATCTTTCATTTCTTCAAGATTTTGTAAACTCAGGGGTCTTCCTGAACCGGTTAGAGGGAAGCGAGCCTTTTAGAATGGTAGGCATTGCTGACCATGGCAAGTTGGTGTCCAGAAGTAAATTTGATTTGATATAATGAGGAGAAGCACTGTTCTTAGCACTTTCTGTATGAGAAGAAAATGATTACATTACATGCACAACTTCCTGTTTCACGCCTGGGAATTTCTGAAGGAATTAGTGTTATTCCTTGTTGTTCAAAGCCTCATTTCTTTTAAACTTCCATTATACAAAAGTGTGGGAAAAGTCTTTTTATTTTGTGGGATATTTACAAAGGACCGATTGATTTTAACTGCAGTGTATTTGAATTTAAATAAGTATATTGTCTTAGGATAAAAATTGCTTCTGATTAATTCAAGTTATAATCTTTAACTTATCATGTAAAATAAACAGACTGCAAGCCTCATTGCTGATTTGTGAATTCTAAAGGCCAAGTAGTAATTATTTGACTTACTGTCGTGAAGAGTGAATGAAAGTGACAAAAAGAATCATAATCTAAATATGCTGAGGCTGGCATAATTGAATATGTCATGGAGTTGGTATAAATTATTTAAAAGTACTCTAAAATGAGCAACAGACAAACTTAACATCTGATTGGATTAGCAGAGTATTCAGAAATTACAGATTTTTCTTATGGTTCTACCAGGGAATAATTAGTTAAAAAGATGAGAATGGTACCTAAGATTGATGATAACATCAATAAGCTATTTGAACTCAATAGGCTAAAAATGAATACACGGAACATAGCAATTAAGCACATTTGGTTTAAATAAAGCACCCTTAGCTGCCAGGAAAATTACCCACTGTGTTTATGTTTTCATTGGGAAATATTTCTTGGGATTGGAGCAACCAAGGCATTTCAAAAACAGTGGGAAAATAAACAAGTTAAAAATACTTTAGAAAGAAAGAAAGAAAAAAAGCCCCCCTGGCCATTATTATCTTAAATTCTTAGTAAAATAACAGAGTAGATATTAAGACAAAAAGTATTATATATGCATCAGGAGGATAGTGAAGGCTTGCGTGATAAACAGCATGGGCTTACACAGAACAGATCGTGCCAGGCATATACAATTGTATTCCTTTGATCAAATTGCAAGGGGATGAAGGAAATTCAGTAGATGTAATATACCTGGACTTTACTAAATCATTTGCTTTATGCTTTATGAAAGCTTGCTCAATATTTTAATTAAAGCTAGCTTAACTATTTACACTGACACATATCCTGAAATAAACTCATAAATAAAAAAGAGGGTTGAGATTTAGCAGCAATATATGAGCTAGGAACCAGGGGTTAGAAAGCTCCCAAATGGGCACTGAAGGCACCATTGGTCTCTAAAGACAGTGAGAACTCCTGAAAGAGTAGTCATGTAGGATGCTAATACAGTATTCTGGAATAGAATAGACTTCTCAAATATAATAACTCAGTATTTATTTTAAGGGATGTGGAACAGATGGATATTTTTGCAATATAAGAAACGATGCCAATATCGTCAGCTTGCAGAGGTGCCAGCAAGGTCTTTGGTCTGCCACTGGAGATTGCTTTTGCTGATTACAAAAACTCTGAGTGTTTTGTTCCTAGAAAACCTTGAGATCAAATGTTATGTAATAAAAACTATTGTGTCTGTGAGAGAAAAAAATAGGGTCTTGGGTGCTAAAGAGTGTAGAAAAATTTCAGGAATAAAATTGTATTCCCATCCAGGTTTCAGGTCATTAATACAGATCCTTGTTTTCTTATCACCATTAACCATACCATTAGCATGGTACCATACATTCTTTCAGCCTTATTATCTCTACTGTGATAAAGAAAGCAGTTGTTGTAACAGTTGCTTCAATTTTATTTCTTTTTTTAAAAAATTGGTTTTATTTATTGAGATTTAAAAAGATTTATTAGTGTCAAAGACCTCCAGCTAGAGTGGCATGGAGAGGGTCTTCCAAGAGAGGAAAAACCCAAAGAACCCCATGGCACTGGGGTTTTAAGTACAATTTTGAGGAAGAAACTGTCAATTAATAAGGTCAGTCAACAGAAGACCTGATTTACAATCCTTTATCCTATCTGACTTGTTCATGATAAAACAAAAAGCCATCTAGAAGGGTGGGGTAGGTGACTTGTTCTTGCAATCTACTCAGCTCAGGAGGATGGAATCACTCCCTGGCTATTTTCATGGTAAATCTGGAGATTCCTAAGGATGGAGGGTGGGCATTTTGTTCTTGCTAAAGATAATCTTGTGGGAGGAAGCAAGCATGCTATACCCCAGTTCCACTGGGACCACCCTGACTGCCTATTAACCCATCTCACTCCTCACATTCCTCCCTCAACAAGAATGGGCCCTAACATCTGTTAGGGGGACTGGGTGATAATTGCTCTGGCTGCTTCACGTTGAAAAGGGGCATCACTAGGAAGGGCAGTCAAGTCAGGGTTCCAGCATGAAGTAGCCTCTCAGAAGGGGGTGGCTTCACCTATTTATTTATTTATCTGAAAGACAGAGTGACAGAGGCGTGGGGAGGCTGAGAGATTGAGAGGTCTTCCATTGACTGGTTCACTCTCTAAATGGCTGCAATGGCCCAGGCTGGGCCAGACCAACCTAGGAGCCTGGAATTCCATCTGAGTCTCTTCATTGGTAGTAGGGGACCACATACTTAGGCTACCTTCTGCTGTCTTCCCAGGTACATTAGCAAGGAGTTGGATGGGAAGCGAGCAGCTAGGTTTTGAACCAGGTATCCCATATGAGACGCCAGCATTGCAAGCAGCTGTATAACCCATTGCACCACACCAGCCTCTCAATTTTATTTCTTACATGAATGCATTGGCAATCCAACTTGATCCCGATATAACCAATAATACGTGTTTTGTAAAGCATGGTTTTAAATTTATCAATCATGTAATATCCAAAGCTGCATATAGAGGTAAGTTTTCAACCTGATGTCCAAAATATATTTCATTTAAGACAACTTGCTAAAACTTGCAGCAACTTCCACTATCTGATGAAATCCTATGATGGTATAGTGTACCAGTATTTTAACAGATTCTGGAGCTTCCCACTCAGAGCCCTAAGCTGACTTAAGTGTTCCTGACTGATTGCAAAATCTCTAGGGCACCCTATCAGAAAGACCCATTGACCTGTTGAGGCAGGGAGATGCATTTTCCCTCAACTCTCCTAACCATAAAATTCTACACTCCTCCCTCCAAATATGTTTATAAACATTGTTAGTACCTTATAAGTTACAAACTTATATACCAGAAAGTTAATGTATATGTAGTTTTCTCTCCAATAACACAAACCTCTTCTTTTTTAAAAAAAAGATTTATTTTATTAATTTGTAAGTCAGAGTTACACAGGCAGAGAGAGAGAGAGAGAGAGAGAGAGACTGCGAGAGTGAGCTAGAAAGGTCTTCCATCCGCTGGTTCGCTCCCCAATTGACCGCAACGGCCAGAGCTTCACTGATTGGAAGCCAGGAGCTTCTTCCAGGTCTCCCAGGTGGGTGCAGGGGCCCTAGGACGTGGACCATCTTCTACTGCTGTGAGACCCCCGCAAAAGCCCCTAAACAATGCAGGTCCTGGGAAATGGGGAAGCAAACTGGTTTTCAGAGGAGCGGTTAAATGTTACTTACGAGCGGTTGAATGTTACTTGAGATATGGGCACCGAAACATCCTGTTATGTACATAAGCCCCCTCCCCTATGCTTGCTCAAGCTAAACAAAGAAAACTGCAAGGCACATAAGGCATGTAGCAGCCCGATTCTCTTCCTCAAACGACCCCCCCCCACCCCCCCACCCCCACCCCCCGTCATACCCTTTTGACCTAGTACTTTTCCACTGACATTACCTCCCTACCGCTTCCAAACTGCCATATTAGGTCAATTGCTGAGAACTATCCAATGAACTTACGCCACCCTATAGTATGTTAATCTTGTGGTTTTGCCCTTTAAAAACTGTGTGAGATGACTGTTCGGGGCTCCTCCCTTTCTCGCTGCTTGCAACAACAGAGGGCCCATTTGTGCAAATGAAATAAAACTGCCTCTTGCTTTTTGCATCGCCTGGTCTGGAATCTGTGTTTCTGGGGTCGTCACAAAAGGGCACCGCTTTTGGGGTCCTTCACTGCTTTCCCAGGCCATAGCAGAGAGCTGGATCTGAAGTGGAGCAGCCAAGTCTCGAACTGGCGCCCATATGGGATGCCAGCACTTCAGGCCAGGGTGTTATCCCGCTGCACCACAGTGCCAACCCCTCCAACTTCTTCTTAAAGCAAGAAGTTACCATGAATCATGATTCTGTTTTCATCACTCTATAGAAATATAATTGAAAAAATAGTACATTGGGATTAATTTAATATAAAGCAGGAACATAAACTTTAATAAAAAGGAAATGAGTAACAGAAATTATATTGTCATTTTTGGAATTTGGATATTTATCAACACTTGAAAATCAGAACTACATGATTCTCATAGAATTCACATCCTAAGTAGAAATATAGCTACTTAAGAGTTATACCTGTCACTTGAGAAAAAAATTAAAAGTACATAATACTATATCATATGGCAACTTGGAACAAGCATTAAAACTTAAAAGAAATACACACACACACACCCCACACATATACAGATAAAATATTTTCATTTCCTTGGTCATTGAGGTGGTTTCAATAACCAAGACAAGATTTTCTTGTTTTAAGCATGTATTTATGTTTTACTGAAAACCTACAACCAAATGTGTGCAAGGTTGTAAAATATATTATGTAGTATTTACAAAATTTACTTGTCTAAGAAATTCCTATATCCCACCCACTTTTGGAGGGACTTTCAATTAGAAGAGAGTTCTGTCCTACACAATTTAGGAAGCTCAACTCATTAAGTTCCCAGCCAGAGTTTAGTGTGGCCCATGAGGCCATTCCTGCCTTTGCTGTTTTTGTCTTATATAAGATGAAAATAATATAAAAGTGAGAAACAAGGCTATTATTTCGTGTTATTCTCTGTACTTCCTTGATGATGTTCTCAGTGCATTTCACTGATAAATAAGAAACACAAAGCCTCAGCATAAAATTTCATAGTTTGTAAGTCAATAGGGCAAGAACATGTACAATAATGCAGCAGCATTTAGATAAATAAAAACACTGCTATTGTTTCTAACTGCTTGGCAAAGTTATTCTCCTTTACACATTTTCAAGATTCTACTTTGGAGATATTTTTTCTAGTCAATGTAATAGTAGTTTTGTCACCTAATTTTTCAATCACCTACTTCTAGCTGATAATAAAAGAAGTGAATAATATCCTGAGTGTATGCTCAGTTCTGTATGTGTATTACCAATGGTAGGAAGTACTTGTATATGATAATAGCAGACTATTTATCTAAACTGGGGATAATTTATTTTTTCACTTCTGACATGACACGTCTATTGTAGACCTATGAATCAAGAAAGCACTGAATTTTATTGTAAAGTTTGCTGATGAGATACAGCATACTTCAAACATATTTTAGTATAAGTGAACAAATATTTCTCCATATGATACAGAGAAAATATTTAAATTTTGAATAAAGCCTTGTAATTTTTATGTTCACAGCTTTGTCAAAAATATGTTATCTTCCCAGTACCATCATGTTATCAAAGATGCGAACCTTAAATCAACAGCTGTTATACCTCCAGCAAACTATGCATTTTTCCTGATTTATAGCAATCATTCTTTTTATTTCTTTTCTCAGTCAAGCAGGGAAATTAAGGTTATTTTCATGTAAGAGAAATACACATTGTGGCTTAGTATTTCACATAATCCACATCTCTTACCTTTTGAATTAAATTGATATTTAAATGAATGTGATCTGAGAGCTACTCTTGATTAATAGAAATGTTGTTAGTAAATAGAGGATGGAGAACAAATTATTTACATAAAAATAGAAGAGAAGAAAACATAGACAAAATAACATTTTTATGATTTGCATGACTTGAATTATACTGATACAACAGACCAAAATTAAAATAAAAGATCAAAGTGATATATGATCGTAGAGGGGAGAAATTCTATATCATTATTTTTGTTGTTATAGGTGCTCTTTAAGATATCTAACTACTAAATCAGTGAAGGCTATCTTTTAATGAATTCAGGTTAGCAATACTTTAAAATTAAAACTACCTCTAATGTAAAAGTGATCTGGTAGTTAAATCTTTTGCCCAAAGTAAAGATACCATGTACTAGTTGTAATGGGTTATGTATTGCAGTGAAATGCTTTCTGGAGAGCATCAGCCATCATGTGGGTAACTGCAGAGCTAACTGCTGTTGGAGTTCCTGTTTTACAGAGGAGGATATTGAAGCCCAGTGACTAACGCAGTGAAACAGGAATTCACACACAATCAAGTCTTTTGAGTCATCAGTAGGAAATCAACATGTGGCATTCTCACACTGTATGAGGTTGATTCCTGATTGTAGGGAAGTCTGTCTTGGGGAGAATCAGGCACCCTGGGGCAGAAGCAACCAATACAAAAATCTTGTGTTGAGGCTGGTGCTGTGGTACAGTAGGTTAATCCTCTGCCTGTGGCATTGCCATCCTGTATGGACACTGGTTCTAGTCCTGGCTGCTCCTCTTGCAATCCAGCTCTCTGCTGTGGCCTGAAAAAGCAGTAGAAGATGGCCCAAGTGCTTGGACCCCTGTACCCATGTAAGAGACCCAGAAGAAGCTCCTGGCTCCTGGCTTCGGATCAGCTCAGCTCTGGCTGTTGAGTCCATTTGGGGAGTGAACAAGTGGGTGGAAGGCCTTTCTCTCTGTCTCTCTCTCCCATTTTCTATAACTCTACCTCTGAAATAAATAAATAAATCTTGAAAAAAGAAGAAATCATAATAGGGCTTATTTTATTTATGTAATACATACTATTATGGAGGCTATTCTATGCCAGACCCTGTCCAAAGCACTGTATTGATATTAGCTGAGACAGGTACTAATACCACTGTATAAATGAGAAAACTGAGACATGGTTTATAAATTGTGCAAGGAAACACAGCTAACAAAGTGTAGAGATTTGATGTAAAAGTCACACTGTATACTAAGTCTTCCTGACTGTATCATCCAGTTAGGGCTTTAACACATCATTTCCAAACTCAGTGACTTACAGTAGGCATGCAGTTTTCTTATATGGGGGTTTTCATGTTAATGGTTTGGTCTAGAAAGGATTCAGCTGGATGTGCCCACTCCCACCTGTGGGTCGGCTGGCTTTCATGCACAATGAAGATTAAAGTCAAATAAGCGAGGCTTGGGCTTTTTTGAGGGACTTAGGCTTGGGGAGAGCACCGCACACAAGTCACAACTGCACACACCTTTGGGGTTTCCACTCAGAAGACATTTGCTCACATATCATGAGCCAGTGAACATCATCAGCGATACAGGAAGTATATACTTCCTGAGAGGCAAGACAGGAGTGAATATTTCCTGAACAGATATATACAAATTATCACACTCTCTCCCGGGCTACCACTGTGTAATAATATAAAATGAAGCCTGGGTCTGAGAATTGTCCAAGTAGACAAAGCAGTTAGGTCACATAAGTGAAACTTAACCTAACGACTTTTGAATCCAAGTGAAACCTTAATTAGGTTATTTATTGCTACTGCCTTTGATAATCATAACAAATGAATCACAAACTGATGAAATTTAAGCAACTTTTCAAAATTGATTTCAGATGACAAATTTTAACCAATCCCTTGCCATGTGGAAATCCCCTCTGCAAAAAGCATTCATTGTAAAGGTTGAACAACTTCTTCACTTTTACTGTAAAAACTATCCTGTAACCAGCTTTTTACCATTTTGGTTTGAGTTCTTCTGTATTTTCTGCATGACAATAAACTTTAGTCTCACTTTAATTTTGACACTACTGAGTCAGACTTAGAAGGAGGGGTTGTTACATATTAATTAAGGTTATTTTAGCTACTGAATTAGGTAATTTCTAAACTTTCAAGTGCTTAACCTAATCGTACTTTATATCTCATATTGATGGCATTTGGGCAGCATTCCACATGTTCATTCATAGACTCAGTCAGATCCTGATGTATGCTACTCTGCCTTCTTCTAGCTCCTTGGAGACCTCTCATTCAGCCAGCAGACACAGAAGAATGGTGGAGTGGACACAAAAGCTTCTTTTGGACTAAGTCTGGAAGTGGTTTCTGTTACTTCTCCGCATTCCATCAACTAGAACAGAGACACGTGGTCACTCCTAACTCCAAGAGATGCTAGGAAGTGAAGTGGATTTCTGAGCTCAGAGACTTTGGTTAGAACATCTAGTCTGTATTTTTCATGTATGACCAAGGACTTTTGAAAAAGTAAAGGCATTCAGATGAGTATACGACAAAGTAGGACAAGTTGACCTTGGGTCTTGTGTTACTGCAGTGTAGCCCGAAGCAGAAAGACAGCTATATTCAGTCTGTTCTAAAATAAAGATAAAAACCTTAGTATGGAATCACTGTTTTGTGATAATGGAAGTATTAAGATGTTGGCTTTTGGTGACTTTTGGTGATAGAAGAGTGGGAAGCCAGATATACTGCTTCCTACATATGTCTCTTTCTGCAAAAGCAAATTTGGAACACAGAGTCCAAAATTTCCACAAGAGTGAGGGAGTCAATATGCACATTATGAATCTTTTGAGAAAATATTTTGTGATGGCATGATTTTCTCAGAACTATTTGGAATACATATTTCTCTCTTTAGTTTTATGAAAGCATACTGACTTTTCTCAGTATACTTTTCTTTCAGAAAATTCACGTCTTCCAAGATGAATTTTTACTGCTTTTGTTGGCCATAAACAGTCAGGATTCTGCATCATCACTTACCCTTATCATTTTCCTTTTTCTTTTTGTGTATTTCAAATATAAAATTATTCATAAATGACACAGGGAAGATATACAATTAAATCTATTTTTCTATAATGCCAAATTGAACCTAATTTTGAAGCAGAGTTGGAGTGAGAGTATGAAAACAAGTATTGAATTAAAGATGTTATTCATGGTATGACTCACCAATTACTAATACAATTATTATTATACATGCTGAAATGAGTGGAAATTCAAATACATTACAGCAGCATTACTGTAAAATACAAAAGTGGTCTTTTTTACCTTTTTATTTGTAGAAGCCTGAAGCATGTAAATAGCCACTTGAAGCTGTCAGTTCTCAATCATTATTTATGTCAGATGCATTATTGACTTATGAAAGCCAGGAATTCCTTGTACTACTTAAAAGACGTAGATTAGTTGCTTCCATATCTCACATTTTTGACAGGTATTTTCTGTGTCAAAAACATATTATGTCATAGCATAAATTACTGGCATGCATGATTTTCTAAATGGAGATAAAATCTATCAGGTTCTTTAAAGAGAAAATCTTGTAAAACAAGACAAAATGCATCCCACCACTGCTGCATACTTTCATAATATTTTAGTTCAATTTATACATTTGCTTTCTACTAGTTATGAAGCAAATTTAATTGAAGATGAGGAGGAAGCATTTTCGTGCCCAAAAATATCATAATAATGACAACTCTAATTATAAGAATTTGCACTTTCATTTATTTTATTATTTTCACAGTATTTTTAAGACTTTATTTATTTATTTGAGAGGCAGAGTTACACAGAGAGAGGGAGAGACATAGATAAAGGTTTTCCACCCACTGGTTCACTCCCCAAGTGTCCTCAATGGCCGGAGGCTGGGCTGATTCAAAGCCAGGAGCCAGGAGCTTCTTCTGAGTCTCCCGCATGGGTACAGGGGCCCAGGCGCTTGGGACATCTTCCACTGTTTTCCCAGACCATCAGCAGGGAGTTGGATCAGAAGCCGGGACATGAACCAGGGTTCATATGGGATGCCAGGGCTGCAGGTAGAGGCTTAGAATACTACTCCACAGCGCTGGACCCCACACAGTATTTTCTGTATCTTGTACCTTAACCAAAAATAAGATCTTTTTGGGGGGTTATTTGTTTATTTAGTTTTGGTGGCCCTGAGAAATTCTTATTTTCTGATTCTCTCCTCTTTTTAGTAAAATTGTTGGCTTATGGAAAGAACTATTCCCTAGAGTTAAAGCAGCTGGTGTCTCAGTATCCATATTTTTAAGCATAGTAAGATCATTGTGGGCAGAAAAGAAGGAAATAAATCAGCTTGTGAGATATTATCATTCACTTTACATCCTGAGAAACAAATACAGCTGTCGTATCCTAACATTCACTACAGATAAACTGAAAAATGTATGTCATTATTTAACACAGTGGAAAAAAGAGGAAGAGAGTATCTCTAACTAAGGAATTGCAGTATTTTGGTCATATGTCTTATTAAAGCAAAGGAAATTGGCTCCTGGTAGTAAAATTGTGAAGAGTTTATTAAAGTTCTTCTAATGTATAGAAAAAAATCATACACATTTCAGACTGAACAACATATCAGAGTTTATTGATCTTTAGAATTAGGTATAACTTGGTAGAGCATGTTAAAAAATCTAAAGAGGCTTTGAAGTAAATTTTTTTAATTCTCTCAGCTCTTCTGATTTCTTTTAGGGAAAGGACTCAGTTCCTCTCAAGGACTTCTCTCTCCTTCTCTCTTATTGACGGGGGGATAATTGTTGATATTTTGTGACAGGGATTTTGTACTTTCACCCATAGCAGCTGTTTTGGAAAAGAAAGGAGACTCCCTTTCCCAAACTGAGCCAGTCACCATGTCTTTTCCCTTCCCTTTCTATAGTAGATGCACTTCAAGCAGGGGCCAGTAAGAGTCAGGCCTTTTCTTTCTCTCTCTTTTTTTTTTAGATTATTGCCAAAAGCTGGGAAGAAAAACTTCTTGAAATAGGAAACAATGAAAATGTAAAAAGCAGAAGAGATGGCAGAAAGAATCAAGATTTGTACCTGAATTCTCATGTCTAGGCCCTGAAATCCCAGAGCTTCTGTACAAAGGTTTAGTCCTTTGACATTTCCTTTGGGTCTGTGAGACTCCTTGGTGTACATGGTGTCCTTCTGATAAACAGTGCTCATTTTCTTCCTTTTACAATTTTTTTTGACTACAGGAGAAGTTAAATTTCTATCACTTGCAACCAAAGTAATCCTTGTGTATCTATACAGAGCACTTAAAGAGCTCATAGAAATGGAATTAAAACATGTTTATGTAATTTTTAAAATATAAGTGCAGATGCATGTATTTTATTTTGTGTATAGATTTGTTTTTAAATATGTATATTTATATGTAAAATATATATATTTAAATATATATATATATATATCTGTGTATGTATTTGAGAGGAGACAGATAAACAGAGTGAGCTCCCATTTACTGGTTTACCACTCAAATGCCTGCAACAGCTAGGGTTTGGGCCAGGCAAAATTTGGGAGACTGTAACCTGATACAAGACCCAACTACTTCATTACCTGCCAACTACCAGGGTCTGCATTAGCAGGAAGCTAATATCCAGACCTACAGCCAGTGCTTAAATCCAGGAACTCTAATGTAGAACATGGGTGTTTTAACTATCTCTTAGCAGTTAGACCAAACTACAGTCCCGGAAGCTGATTATTTTGATGCAAAAAATTTTGAAATCTATACATAGCTTTTTCATAATATGTGTTTTCCATGAACTTTTTGAAGATCCCTCTATACATGGTTTTTAAAAAAATTTTTTTGCACCCAAAATAAATTTATCTTTTATTTTCCACTGATTTTTTGAAGCCTCCTCAAATACTTAATATTATGTATGTTTATGAAAATGCTTATTTGAGTCAAGAAAGTATTTAAAACTCCAACATCTTTTAACAATAGATTGAATAATTTTTATTAGATAATAAGGCATTTTAGATTATATGGCTTTCAAATAGCATTTCATGAAATATCTATCTTCAAAATCTCCAAAGATAAATTTTTTATGTTGCTTCATTTTGCTAGCCAGTGAGAAAATACATTTCTAGGCCCTTCCTCATGCATTAATTCAACAATGAACACTCACTGAGAATTGCTTTGTGCTAGATACTGTTCCAGGTGCTGGGGAAACGAAAGCAGGCTGTAGTGGCAGAATATACGCAATAATGTATCATAAGAAAGTGTTTTACGAAGTGGATCACAGACAGCAAAACCGGGAAGGAAAGCAGAGCTATGTGACAAATCAATTGGTCAGTGAGTTCTCAGTGAGTTGGTGAGACTGAGCAGACTTGAAAGAGCTGAGGCCGAGTCATGAACAGATGGCCATAGACTTTATCACTGAAACTGGGACACCTGAAAGATTTTGCATATGATGCTAGGATAGCAGGCACAAAGGAGGACTCTCAGGCAAATCGGGATGTGTGGTCACCCTGTTTTGTAGGAGTCTGAAAGACAGAATTTTGAGAGAAAAGCTAGTGCACAGCTCACTGAGGCAGGAGTGAGCCTGCTTGAGACAAGGTCCAGTGATACCACTGTGGTTGAAGCCGGTGGTGAGGGAGAGAGCAGGAGGAAGACAAGAATGCTGGGCATGTCTTAGGGACCCTGAAGGCCATGGGAGTATCATTAACATTTACTCTGAAAAAATGGATAGTCGTGGGAGGGTGTTATCAGAAGAGTGACATGACTTGACTTCTGTTTTAACAGGGTAGTAGACTATAGGTGGCCTAAAACAGAAATAGGGCTGTCCCCTAAAGGATTTTTAAGAAGGCAGATAAGAAAAAAAAGTGAGTGGCATTGGGTATGTGTGGAAACAGCAGCAGTGGTGAAAAATGGTCAGATTCTTCATATATTTAAAGAGAAAATCAACCGTATTTGCTGATGGATTTTAATATAAAGTGTGGGAGGGCTGGCGCCATGACTCACTTGGCTAATCCTCCACCTGCGGCGCTGGCACCCCATGTTCTAGTCCCGGTTAGGGCGCCGAGTACTAGTCCCTGTTGCTTCTCTTCCAGTCCAGCTCTCTGCTGTGGCCCGGGAAGGCAGTGGAGGATGGCCCAAGTGCTTGGGCACCTGCGCCTGCATGGGAGACCAGGAGGAAGCACCTGGCTCCTGACTTTGGATCGGCCACTGGGGGAGTGAACTAACGGGGGTGGGGAAGACCTTTCTCTCTGTCTCTCTCTCTCACTGTCTATAACTTTCTCTCTGTCTCTCTCTTAAAAGAAAAAATATGGAGTGTGGGAAAGAGAGTGCGGAGACAAGAATAACTCCAAGATGTTTGGCCTGAAAAATGGAAAGATGCAATTGCTGTTTTATGTGATAGTAAAGATACTAGATCAAATAAGTTTTATTAGAAAAGATGAATTAATTACTGAATATGTTAAGGCATGTTTATGAACATGAGAAATCTACTAAATAGCCAAAATAGTCCCTCAAAATAAAATCAAGGTATTAGCATGAGAAAGAGAGAAAAAAAAAAAAAAAACTTTCATAGGTCGAGCCTGAGGACATTGCAACTATTAGCTATAGGAACTCTGTCTAGAAAAAGAACTGAGTTTGTCGTGACATATTTTTAGTGAGCCTGAGCTGAGATCCTAATAGTGCTTCTTCCATTCTCTAAGTCAATGTTTTCAATAATTAGGCATAGAGTTTTGCCATAGTTTTCAGAATATGACTGCTTTTTTGGAAGATTAGGAATACTTTTGTGTGCCTTTGATTCTCTAAAAGTTTTTGCAGTGTTCTTGGGTGTATTTAGTTGTAAGTCAATACATTCTTTGAAAAAATCATCTAATTCAGTTTCTATTCCTTAGTTTCTTTCACTTAAAAAATTTTAAAATCTTTTTTTTTCTTTTTTACTTTAAAAGTAATATTGTGAAAGGTAAACTATTTAGAAATACATATGCACAGTAAGATTAAAATCCTCAAAAAATAAAAACTACTCACATTTCAGAGTATCCCTCTTTTCTCTTTTCCTCTTTAAATGTGTGTGGATGCATGTACATATATATATATATATATATGAAATATTTAAGTCAAATGGAATTATGTAAGTATTATACATTTTGTTTTTGTAACTTACCATTTTCATTTATATAAGGTCATTGGAACACATACAATGAAGGAATAACAATTAGAGTTCCTTGTACTTTCTGTCATCTGTTAACCTTATACCATCTGCCCTTAGCAGAGGGCTTATTGCTTCCTTGTTTTTGCTCCAAATAACAAAACAAAAAAAATCAAATTTATTTGGTTATTATTTTTCATATATCTCAATTCAATCTGGAAATTTAGCCATTGCTGCTATTTTCAAACAGATCTAAACCACTTTCTTACATGCATTAGTACTTGGTTCTATGATCTTGGTTATATGTGAACTTGGTTATATCGATCAGTGCTGCACTGAACACCCATTCCCTATTTCATTCTAAAAGGACTTCTATTTGACTTAATTATCTCTATCCCCACCTTCAGCTAACCCCAGTACATGCAGCCATGTGCCTAAAAAATTGATTTTTAAAATTGACATACAATTGAATTGATGTTTGGTGTACAGTGCCACACATTTTTTAAAAGGTTGATTTATTTGAAAGATAAGAGAATGAGAGCAAGAGAAAGAGAGAGAGAGAGAATCTCCCATCTGCTGGTTCACTCCCAAATTACTGCAATGGCCAGGGCTGGACTAGGCTGAAGCCGGGAGCCTGGAACTCTGTCCAGGTCTCCCACCTGGGTGGCAGGGACCCAAGTATTTGGGCAATCTTCCCCTGCTTTCCTAGGCACATTAACAGGGACCTGGATCCGAAACCGAGCAGCTGGGACTAGAACTGGTACCCATATGTGATGCCAGCATTACAGGCGATAGGTAGCTTAACCTGTTGTGCCACAATGCTGGCCCCCAGTACCACACATTATAACACACATGTAGATTCACTCCACTTCACTCAGGATGAATAACAATCCTGTTACCTTGGAATACTTCATTTTGCTCACTCGAACTCCTAACTTCTGGCAACCACTGATCCTGTCTATTACTATAATTTTCTCTTTTTTGAGGGTGTCATATAAATGGAATCATACAGTGTGCTACCTTTTGAAACCAGCTTCTTTTACTAAGCCTTGTGCCTCTGAAACTCATCCAAGTTGTTGTGTGTATCAATACTTTTTTATTATTGCTAAGTAGTATTTTATTATGAATATTATCATAGTTTGCTTATTCATATATTATTTGTTCACCTGTTGAAGGATATCTGGCTTATTTCCCATTTTGAACGATTATGAGTAGAGCTGGAATAACCACTTGTGTGTTCATTTTGTGTATACATTTCTCCAGGGTAAATAGTAGTGGGATTGAGAGTCATATAGCAAATAAGTATTTAGCTTTATAGGAAATAGTCAGTTTTCCAAAGTGGCTGAATTATTTTGCACTGATATCAGCAATTTCTGAGAGTATATGTCATTTGCGTCTTTACCTGTTCATGGTGATATCTGTCATTTTTATTTTACCCATTCATATAGGTATGTTCTAGTATCTTACTGTGATTTTCATTTGCATTTCCTCAGTGTCTGCTGATGCTCAACCTATTTCATGTGCTTACTTGCTTTTCACAGATCCTCTGGTGGAGAGGCTACTTAAGTCTCTTGCCAGTTTTTAATTGAATTATTGTACTGTTGAGTTATGACGATTCTTCATATATAATGGATATAATACCTTTGTCAGATACATAATTTAAAAACACTTTCCTTCAGGAGTTGGTGTAGACAGACAGACAGATCTTGAAAATTCCTGCAGTTCGAGCTCAAAGAGCAGCAGACTTGCTGGCAACTGGGACAGCACAGGAGCCCACAGGCACGGAGCCCTCCGAGCAAGAGCAGCTGTCCTCTCTGATCAGAGAAGCTGTGGGTCCAAAAAGGCAGCAAGAACCTCCGCGGATTTTTTTTCTCTCTGTGGCCTCCTAACACTTGGCCATGGGCTTGGCGATGTGGCTAAGTAGGGAACCATAAAGTCCTAGGGAGATGCTGCAGAGTAAGGAGCTCAAGACGTCAACTTTGAACTGAAAGACATTTTTTATGGCCTGACGTCAGGCAAAGGGGTATTAGACGAAAAACCAAAGCTATGAGGTCACCTCAAAGTCTGTGGAAAAAATGGAATGAAAAGATAAATGTATTTGGTGCAAAAAGATTTCAAATCCTATATACTGAGTGTCTTCAAAAATTCATGGGAAATGTATATTATGAAAAGCTATGCATGGATTTCGATACTTTTTCCACATCAAAATCTTTTAATTTTATTTTTCTATGAACTTTTAGACATATCTCCATATAATTCATATAAAGGAAAAAGGATCAATTGGCTTTATTAATTGTTTTTCAAATTTTCTCTATGAAAGACAAGCTACAGACTTGAAACTGAAGGGGAAAAGAGAAGATAAACTCACAACTGACTCAGGGGTCATTTAAATTCTAGCCTCCTCCCCAAATCTGCCTGCTAATATTCACTTTTAAGCAGATACTTGCACTTTGTTCCATGTATTTTGTTCAGGTTTTATTACTGTATCCCATGGGCGAAACAGATTGTCAAGTGCCTATGTCATCTTACTCAGAATTGCAACTCTCCAGATCCATTCCACCATAGCAGTTGGTAATGGAATGGCAATGGGATATAGCCAATATGATAGGAAAGGAATTCTGCCATGGGAAGCCTCAGCAGAGTTTTCTCACTGTTAATAGAGACATACACAAAGTGATGCTCTCTCTCTCTCTCTCTCTCTCTTTTTTTTTTTTAAGATTTTATTAATTAGTGTTGGTGCTGTAGTGCAATGGGTTAAAGCACTGGCCTGCAGTGCTGGCATCCCTTATGGTTGCCAGTTCGAGTCCCAGCTGCTCCACTTCTAATCCAGTTCCCTGCTAATGTGTCTGGGAAAGCAGCAGAAGATGGCCCAAGTCCTTGGGCCCCTGAACCCACTTGGGAGATCAGGAAAAAGCTCCTGGCTCCTGGCTTCAGATAGTTCAGCTACGGCTGTTGCAGCCATCTGGAGAGTGAACCAGTGAATAGAAGACTTCTTTATTTCGGTCTCTCAAGATTTCACTTATTTGAGAGGCAGAGTTACAGAGAAAGAGATAAAGACAGAGAGAAAGGTCTACCCACTGGTTCACTTCCAGAATGGCCTAATGGCTGGAGTTGGGCTGATCCAAAGCCAGGAGCTAGGAGCTTCTTCTGGGTCTCCCACATGGGTATGGGGGCCCAAGAACTTGGGCCATCTTTTGCTGCTTTCCCAGGCCACAAGCAGAGAGCTGGATTGGAAGAGGAGTAGCCAGGACATGAACCGGTATCCAGATGGGATCCTGGTGCCACAGGAAGAGTCTTAGCCTATTACTTGCAGTGCTGGCCCTGGTGCTCTCTTCTGTCTACCTTGGAAGCTGTTGTATCAAGATGTAACATATGCAACTAGTGCTGTCTAGGTACCATCCTCAGGATAAAGGGGACACAGATGGCAGCATAGAAACAGCTGAGTCCTTGAAGCCATAGTTGAGTGTGCCCCCTTTCAAGACTTCTTACATAATGGTGATTACTTGATTTCCCCTGTAAGCTTCTTTGCAGCTTGGGGTTTGAGGCTTTTACTTGTTGCCTGATGTCTTAAAGTGCAGAAGCTTTTTTTTCTTTTTTTTAAATTTTGAACTTCAGAGAATTCCCTTAATTGCCATCTATTTTCCTTAAATCTGTGCTGTCTAAGAAGATTGCCACCTGTCATACATGGCTATTGAATACTTATGATTTGGCTGTCCTGAATTGAAATGTGCTATGAAGTGCAAAATATATACCAGATTTTGAAGAACTTAAAAATTACTTGTTAATAATTTTTATATTTATTGCATGTTGAAATGATAATGTTTTAGACATGTTGGTTTAATAATAGTTATTAAAATAAAGTCACGCTTGTCTTTTACCTTTTAAAGGTGTAGCTGCAAGAAAATTAAAAATTACATATGGACTTGCATTATATTTCTGTTGAACAGCACTGCTTTAGATAATTCATTCTTCCTGTTCATGGGAATAGTTATATCATCAGATTTAAGAGCTTACCAACCATCTGTAAAATTTTCATTTATTTATTTGTACTTGAAGGGGGGGGGAGGGAGAGTGAGTGAGTGAGTGAATGAAAGAGAGAGAGAGAGAGAGAGAGAGAGAGACTAATTAATTCCATCTTCAAGTTCACTTCCCAAATGCCTGTGGTTGCTGTGCTGGGCTATGCTGAAACTTAAAGCCAGGAACTCAATACAGGTTTCCCACAAGGGTGGCAGGAACCCAGGTACTTGAACCATCACCTCCTTTATCTGCTCAGAGGAAGCTGGAATCAGGAATAGAACCCAACATCAAATCCAAGCAATCTAACATGGAATGCCAGTGACCAAATAGTGTCTTTTTTTTTTTTTTTTTTTTTTTTTTTTTTTTTTTTTCAGGCAGAGTAGACAGTGAGAGAGAGAGAGAGACAAAGAGAAAGGTCTTCCTTTGCCGTTTGTTCACCCTCCAATGGCCGCCGTGGCCGGTGCGCTGCGGCCGATGCACCGCGCTGATCCGAAGCCAGGAGCCAGGTGCTTCTCCTGGTCTCCCATGCGGGTGCAGGATCCAAGCACTTGGGCCATCCTCCACTGCACTTCCTGGCCACAGCAGAGAGCTGGCCTGGAAGAGGGGCAACTGGGACAGAATCGGGCACCCCGACCGGGACTAGAACCTGGTGTGCCGGAGCCGCTAGGTGGAGGATTAGCCTAGTGAGCCGCGGCACCAGCCCAAATAGTGTCTTAACTGCTATGCTCAACTCCTTTGCCTCAACCATCTGATCTATCTTTAATTTTAATTTTTTTTTTATTTTTTTTTTGACAGGCAGAGTGGACAGTGAGAGAGAGAGAGAGAGAGACAGAGAGAAAGGTCTTCCTTTGCCGTTGGTTCACCCTCCAATGGCTGCCGCGGCCAGCGCGATGTGGCCGGCACACCGCGCTGATCCGATGGCAGGAACCAGGAGCCAGGTGCTTTTCCTGGTCTCCCATGGGGTGCAGGGCCCAAGCACCTGGGCCATCCTCCACTGCACTCCCTGGCCACAGCAGAGGGCTGGCCTGGAAGAGGGGCAACTGGGACAGAATCCGGCGCCCCGACCGGGACTAGAACCCGGTGTGCCGGCGCCGCTAGGCGGAGGATTAGCCTAGTGAGCCGCAGCGCTGGCCTCTATCTTTAATTTTAAATACTTCATTACTATCATTTTTTCTTTGAAACTTTTGCATCTTCTTTTCTAAGCACTGTTCTCAAACATGATAGGCCTTATATCTGGAATTCTTGTATAAAAAGTTTTTAGCCCCATCTTCAGAATAATTAGGTCATAGGCAGAGCCCAGGATTCTCCTATTTTTAACTGTTCATTCACTGAGCAGTCGTATAAGGTATGTGTGACATGTAATCCTAGGCTGTGTTCCTTCTAATATTGTTAGTTTGGAATGCATCGTTTTCTGGCACGTCACTGAATTTACTTAACCATGGTATTCAGTATGAGCCTCTATTTATTGTCCTGTGTTATTAGATTTTTGTTTTTATCCATTGTTTGCACATTGGCTTATAGATATCTGAGACTATGACATTGCTAATCCTCTCCCTAGTCACTTTCTCATGTGGCCTATTGTATTGTCCCCATCATTTTATGTCATCCTGACATAGCCTTTGGCAGTGATCTTAGAACCAGGACACATGTAACGCTGGGGGTAAATGAGATTTTTCCAAAGGATATTGTATTAGAGTTGGGTGATTTAATGGAAATGGACTGTGAATTCTATTATAAATGATGCATTAAACAATACCATTTCCAAGTGTAGCTCCTAATGATGGCCTAATATCTCTTCTTTGGGTTGTAAGAACACTATTATTTCAATGAGATAGATTCCCAATAACATTTTACTTTTATGTT
The DNA here is from genome assembly GCF_964237555.1 of Oryctolagus cuniculus. NCBI lineage: Eukaryota > Metazoa > Chordata > Mammalia > Lagomorpha > Leporidae > Oryctolagus > Oryctolagus cuniculus. Next base: position 74,896,208 of record NC_091442.1, read on the forward strand.
TTCTAATTTAAATACTTTACATATATAATTATATTTTGATTGATTGGTAACTTTAATGATAATTCAATCCAAAAGAAATATTGCCATACATAATGGTTTCATAAAATTTTTAAATTAAATTTATATACATATGGTATTGAAGGCAATTTGATGAGTTGATCAACAAAAGTCTTGGAAACACAATAATATATTGCACTTAGATTATGATTCTTGAGAATTGTGCCATGAAAGTATGAGTTCAGAGAGAAAAAAACAACCATGTAAACTTATGATTGCCAAAGAAATTGCTCATATGCTCTTTGAATTACTCTGCTGTTTAGATTCATTTCACTCATATTAAGTGTTATAAAAATTCTATTTTAGAATGTCATTATTTAAAGTGTACAAAAATTTTCTTCTTTGCAACTATGCATACTTATATTCAGTTTTTTAGATGTTAATCCAAAAATATGAAAGGGATGTCAATAATTTCAAAAATTCTTTTATTAGGTACAAAAAAATTACTGTAAAATTGTTGAATTTTTTTCTGAGTACTTTTTTCCATCCAGCACATTCTATTCAACATATGGGGCTTGCAAAGTTAGGAAATATGTGTCAATAATTGTACAAATTATGTGACATGAACACAAATTGAGTCCTTGCCATCCATTTGGGAGACCTGGAAGGAGTTCCTATGCCCATGATTTGGAAATCCAAATGCCAATCTTTGATTATATATCTATATATGCAGATAGATGGAGAACTAGAGGAACCTGTGGTCCCTCTCCTGTCCACCCTTACCTCTCCTGCTATTCATTTCACTCATACTACTTTTTCTTTCAAAATCTCAACCTTGCAATGAATGAATCCATTCTCCCACAGTCCTATAAGGCTTCAAATCCATTGGTTTTCCTCTTTAATGATTTCATAGTCCCTCTAGAAGTTTCTCAAGTCTCATCTGTGCGAGTTTCTTATTCTCTGATTTCTCTCAAGTGTAGTAGCTTTGTTTTCAGAAGGTCCACTATCGCTCATATGAGTATTTTTATTTCTATGGAAATGGATAATTTAATTTTAAGTTGTAACATTTCAAAATATACAGATATCTATTGAAGAGAATTAAGTAGTATATGTGTATATATATATATACAAAGTCACCTCCAAAAGTTCATGAAAAATGAAAATAAAATGTAAGTTTATTTTGGTGTGAGAAAACTTTGAAATTATATAAACAAGGAGTCTAAAAAGTTTGTTGAAGATGTGTATTATTAAAAACTATGCACTGATTTCAAATTTTTTGCATATATGTTATGAGTTTATATTATTATATTCAATATTTTTGACCACTTTATATTACCCTACCCAGGAAATTATTCAAAAAATTTCAAGCACATATACCTATTTAGTTAATATATTTGTATGATATAAGATAGTATATATTCTATTGATTCATCTCATTATTCTTTTTAAAATATTTATTTTTGTTTATTTGGAAGGCAGAATAGCGGAGAGAAATAGAGATGACAGAATAAGAGAAGAGATATCGTCTATCCACTGATTCACTCCCCAAAGACCCTCAACAGTTATGGCTTGGCCAGGCAGAAGCCAAGAGGCCAGAACTCCCATGTATTGTATTACTTGAGCCATCATCTGCTACCTCTCAGGATGTGCATTAGAAGGAAGCTGGGTTGCAAGTAGAGTAGCCAGTGCTTGAACCAGGCACTCTGTTATGGGAGGTGGGCATCCCATCTGTGCCCTTATTATTCTCTCTCTCTCTCTTTTTTTTTTTTTTTTGACAGGCAGAGTTCCTTTTTCCATTGGTTCACACCCCAAGTGGCCGCTATGGCCTGCGCTGCGCTGATCCGAAGCCAGGAGCCAGGTGCTTCCTCCTGGTCTCCCATGCAGGTGCAGGGCCCAAGGACCTGGGCCATCCTCCACTGCCCTCCTGGGCCACAGCAGAGAGCTGGACTGGAAGAGGAGCAACTGGGACAGAATCCGGCACCCCAACTGGAACTAGAACTTGGGGTGCCGGCGCCACAGGCGGAGGATTAGCCTAGTGAGCCGCAGCACTGGCCAGTCTTATTATTCTTAACTACAACAAAGTGAATGTTACCATGTCCAGGTGGATGGCCAGGCAGGTGGCTTTCAATCTGTCTCAACAACAAACAATGCTGTGAAGAAAACACTTGTGAATATAAATCAGCACATTTGATTATTCTTCCTGGTTCAGTTTCTTTAAGTATGATGATTTTGTCAGTGACTACATATTTTCACTTTTGACATTGTCTTCCAAAAAACGTGTGCCATTTTACATTCAGATAACAATAGAAGAAATATACGTACCCTCATCAAAATGCATACAGTCAACTTTTATAACAACTGCCTATTGGATAGGCTGATAATGAGTTCTTGTGGATGGTCTGATTTGCTAGCTCACCTCTGGTGCATTAACTCTGTGAGAAGTGACAGACACTTAATTTGAGTTTCAGTAATGCTGAGTAACTTTTTTTCTCCTCTAGGCCATATTTATCTGTTCAGCATTATCTGGATATGCTTTTGATCCCTCTCTGACCCCTAAAACATACATTCAATTTTTTTTTGGATCATTTCCTCTTCTCTGTTTTTGTTTTAATCTTTGTCCATAGGAAGGTCTTCCCCAGGCCTGGTCGCTTTCACCTCAAGCAGCTGAGTCACTTAACCTAATTAGCAGGATATTGCTTCTGGCAGGAACACACACTGAGGACACTCCCTGAAGGGCTGAAGAAATAATCAGCCCACCCTCCCTTCTTCTTGCTTTTTGTTATACGGTGTTGGAAAAGATATTTTTTTCTTTATATTAAGATGTTGTTTTTGAAACTTTTCCACCAAATTGGTCCTATAAGCACAGAAGAGTGAACTTGCAAATATTCGTCTTTCTTATTCCAAACTGCTGAGTAAAACAAAAGGTACAGAAATGCATACTGTTTTCTTTTGTCAGTTTTTTACTCTGTGACACAGACTATATGTTGGTTAACAAACATTGCATTAAATTAGATAAAGATCAAAATCATGATCAATTCAGTTCAATTTAATTTAAAAAAATGTATATATTCCATGTTTAGTGATTACATGGAAAATTGATGGAAAGTTTTGACTTTTTGACATCATAGAGTCCCTAAAAGGAAAATAGGCACCACTATTTGTCTCCATCTATGTGTCTCTGTATGTATGCATGCATGTATACATGCATACATATGCTAACCAATGGAATTGAATATTTAAAACAAATATTGAAATGCTTTTTCATGTTTTCACATACTTACGTAAAAAGTGAATGTGTATTACAAGATGCTTTTCTCTTTTTTTGACAGGCAGAGTTAGACAGTGAGAGAGAGACAGACAGAGAGAAAGGACTTCCTTCCATTGGTTCACCCCCAAAATGGCCGCCATGGCCAGCGCATTGCGCTGATCTGAATCCAGGAGCCAGGTGCTTCCTCCTGGTCTCCCATGCGGGTGCAGGGCCCAAGCACTTGGGCCATCCTCCTCTGCCTTCCTGGGCCACAGCAGAGAGCTGGACTGGGAGAGGAGCAACCAGGACAGAATCCGGTGCCCCAACCAGGATTAGAACCTGGGGTGCTCGCGCCACAGGTGGAGGATTAGCCTAGTGAGCCACGGCGCCGGCCACAAGATGCCCTATTTCAGAAGCCAAATTACTGGAAATATATTAAGGTGATGGGAAAGAGAAATGAGAATAAAAGCATAAGTGTTAGATGTTCCTAAACATGTAATTGTTTTCCTAATTCTTCTTTTTAAAGATTTATTATTTATTTTAAAAGCTGAGTTACAGAGAGAGGAAGAGAGACAGAGAGTGATCTTCCATCCATTGATTTACTTCCCAAATGGCCACAATGGCTAGGGCTGGGCCAGACCAAAGACAGAAGCCAGGAGCTTCTTCTGGGTCTCACATGGGTGTGAGAGCCCAAGCACTTTGGCCATCTTCAGCTGCTTTCCCAGGCTATTAGCATGGAGCTGGATTGGAAGTGGAGCAGCTGGGACTCGAATTGGTGCCTATGTCAAAGGCAGCAGCTTTACCCAGTATGCCACAATGCCTATCCCAAATGGAAATTCTTATAGTTAATGCTTTTGCTGTGGTACGCATGAAATTTTGCTAAAAACCTAAGCAGTTGAATGTTAATGTTTTTATTTATTTATTACATTGTTGTTGATTCCTTGGATTTTATAATAAAATGTAGAATTGCTAATTAATTCAATATAATTAAGTTTAATATTAATGGAGACAGAAAGAGGGAGTTGAGTTCTGGTTTTTATTTTGTTTAAATCAAAAGAAAATTGATGCATCATAGACTTAAAAAGATGAAACTATAATATCTAAGACAAAAACAGGTGAAAATATTCATAATTTTGTGGTAGACAAAAATTTCATGGACAAGACACAAAGTACTAACCACGGAATTTTTTTAAATGATGAATTGGGTCTTATTAAAAAATAAAACTTCTGATCTTCAAAGACATTCTTAAATAAAACAAAAAGTATGCCAGAGATTGGGAGACAGTATTCACAATATGTGTACCTGACGAAGGATTTTTGCTATAATACACAAACTCAATAATTAGAAGAAACACCCAATTAAAATGTGAATAAAAGATTTGAAAAGACACTTCAAAAAAGAAGATCTATGAAGGCTAATAAGCACATACAAACATTTGCAGTATTATTAGTCATTAGGGAAATGCAATTTAGAACCATGATACAGCACTAAACACAGCTGTTAGAATGACTAAAATGAAAAAGAATAAGCAAGTGTTATTAAGAAGGCAACTGGAGCTCTCGTATGTTGCTGTGGGAATATTAAATATGAAAGAAGTTGAAAAAATTTATGGAAAATGGAATTAAAAGTTGAGTCTGTCTTGGTGCAAAACTTTTTTGAAATCTAAGAACAGGAACTGGTATTGTGGTACAGCAGGTCAAGCTGTTAGCAATATCAGCATTCCATATTGAAGTGCTGGTTTGAGTTCTGGCTGCTCTGCTTCCAATCCAGCTTCCTACAAATTTGCCTGGGAAAACAGCAGAAGATGGTCCAAGTACTTGGGACCCTACCACCTACATGGGAGACAAGGATGGAATTCCTGGCTCCAGCCTGGCCCAGTCCCAATGTTTGTGGCCATTTGGGGAAGTGACCAAGCAGATGGAACATCGCTCTCTCCCTGTCTTCCTTTGTTTGCCACTCTCTCTTTCAAATAAATAAATAAATCTTTAAAAAAAAAGAAAACCAGAAATAGTTTTCTCATAATGGACATTTTCATGTACTTTTTAGTCCTTTTGTATACGTAGGTTTCAAAAATTTGTTTTGAAGATTTATTGATTTATTGGAAAGTCACAACCAAAATAAACTTATATCTTAACTCTTTCCCATGAACTTTTTGAAGTCCCCTTATGGTTTGACAGTTCCTTATAAATTTAAATAAATACATACCTGCCAATAGATATAGCCATTCCAACCCTAAGTATTTACCCTAGAGATATGAAAACATAGGACCCCACACAAGGACCTCTTAAGGAATATTCATAGCAGCTTTATTTATAACAGCCTCAAACTACAATGACACAAATGTCCATGAATAGGTTAATGGATAGGAGCCTGAGTTGTGGCATAGGGCGTAAAGCTGCTGCCTCTGATGCCACATCCCATTTGGGTGCTGGTTCATGTTTTGGCTGCTCCACTTCCCATCCAGCTCCCTGCTAATGGCCTGGGAAAACGGCAGAAGATGGCCCAAGTGTTTGGGTCCCTGCGACCTATGTGATAGACCCAGATGAAGCTCCTGGCTCCTGGCTTTGGCCTGGCCCTGGGGAGTGAGTCAGTGGATAGAAGATATCCCTCTAAGTCTCTCCCTCTCTCTGTAACTCTGCTTTTCATATAAATAAGAAATAAAAAATAGGTGAGTGGATAAAGAAACCATAATACTACTTATATAACTTACACAACAAAATGGAATACTACTGAGAAAAAATTGTATTAAAAACATTATTCTGAGCTATAGAAGCCAAAGAAAAAAGAATACATACTTACACCTCTATTTAAGTAAATTCTAGAACAGCTGAAACTACTCTTAGTGATGCAAAGCGAAATACTGGTTGTCTGAGGCTGGGGACTGAAGAAGGCCAAGGGTAATGGAAATGTTCTATGATATAAGATGATGGTCACTGGCGGGGCCAGTGGTGCAGTGGGTAAGATGATGATCATAAGGGGTGAATTATTTGTTAACATTCATTAAACTTCACTTAAAATTAGTGCTTTTATTGCATAAACATTTGCTTCCATTTAAAATAAACACATTAGTATAGGTTACAATTGTTATAGAAGTTTAGAGGTGAGGAAATCATTAGGGGCTGGCAGTTTCAATTGTAGAAATGCCAGTTCTGTCTAAACGCTATGAAAAGCAGCTGAAGACATAGGAAGATCGTGGTGGTCAGGAGTCAGATAATCCAGCTTTGAGGATGCTTCTCATCCAGATTTTATTACAGATTGCAAGGGACTAAAACATGTTACTCTGTTACGTTAAAGGTCAAAGAGTAATTGGGAATGAGGTAAAAAAATAACTCGTGTAGGTCAGAAGACAACTTAAACATTCTATTAAACTGAAAACAGACTCCTGATGGATGCTCAAAGAATATTTGACACTAAACTGCTTTACAAAGCTCTTAGAAGCTTCTCACTCTAAGGAAAGCTTCAAAGTGAATTTGAAGATTTCTTTCCTTTTGACCAGAGGAAAGACCAGAGGTAGTCTAAAAGGCTAGCATTAAAGCTAAAAGGATATGTTGCTGTTTTTAGTTTTTTGACTTTTGCCTAAAGTTACGTGTCACTTTATTTTTTTTTTTTAATTTGAGAGGCAGAGAGACAAATATAGACAAAGAAAGCTCCCAAGCATTGGTTCACTCTCTGAAATGGCCAGGAGCTGGCCAGGTCTCCACTTAGGTAGTAGAAATGCAACTACTTGAGCCATCACTTGCCAGCTCCCAGGGTGCACATTAGCAGGAAGCTGGAATTGCGAGCAGAGCTGGTACACAAACCAGTTACTCTGATATGGATGTGAATGTTCCAGTCAGTGGCTTCATCACTGTGCCAAAACCCACCTGAAGTGTATAATTTTATTTTATTACACTTTCCCTGTTTAAAGTGTGAGATTACTCAAATTATCTCAGGTCTTCACAGAAAAGCTGCTCACTTCTCTTTCACTTATGTATTTATCTATCTCACTTGTTATTTAGAAACAATTAGTATCCACTTGCAATTATAAGAAATAATACAGAAGATCCTGTATGTCTATTACTCAGTTTCTCCCAGTGTGAACATCTTGCATAACATAATATTGCATATTGAACAGAACAATATTGCAATGGGAAAATCGAAATTGATTATAATCTATTAAAATCTTATTCAGCTTTCTCCATTTTACATGTTTTGAGTGTATTCATGTGTGTGTGTGTATTTAGTTTCATGCAATTTTTTTTTTTTTTGACAGGCAAAGTGGACAGTGAGAGAGAGAGACAGAGAGAAAGGGCTTCCTTTTCAGTTGGTTCACCCCTGAATGGCCGCTGTGGCTGGTGCGCTGCGGCCTGCACACGGCGCTCATCAGAAGCCAGGAGCCAGGTGCTTTGCCTGGTCTCCCATGAGGGTGCAGGGCCCAAGGACTTGGGCCATCCTCCACTGCACTCCCAGGCCACAGCAGAGAGCTGGACTGGAAGAGGAGCAACTGGGACAGAATCTGGCACCCCAAGTGGGACTAGAACCTGGGGTGCTGGCGCTGCAGGCAGAGGATTAGCCTATTGAGCTGCGGCGCTGGCCCTAGTTTCATGTATTTTTACCATATAAATAGATTCACATGCCCACCAACAATCAAGATACAGAGCAGCCCCATCACAACAACACTCCTTTCTGTTGCCCTTATGTAACATTATTCCCTCCTGTTTCCCTTTACCACTGTATACATCCTTGGAAACTGCTAATGAGTTCCTCTTTTCTATAATTTTATTATTTCATGATCTTGTAGAAATAGAATCACTTGGTATGCAATCTCTTGGGATTGGCTCTTTTTTACTCAACTTAATTCTTTAGAGATTCATTCAAGTTGTTGTGTATATCAGTAGTTCAGTTATTTTTATTGCTGACCTGATTCTATTTCATTGTGTGTGTGTGTTTAACTTTTCACCCAGTGTAAGACATGTAGATTATTTCTATTTTTTGGCTATTGGTATAACACTATTATGAACATTCATATGTAGCTTTTTATGTAAACATAAATTTCCATCTCTCTGGAGAATAATGTTGCTGACTAGTATAGTAATGTATTAGTTTTTAAAGAAAATGTCTAACCTATTTTCCAGTATGGCTGTACCACTTTTTATTCCCACCAGCACTGCATGTGTGATTCAATGTCTATATATCTTTGCTAATACTCAATGTCTACAAGGTTTCTTAGTCTTGGCTATTCTGTTAGGAATGTAGTGATAGGTAATCTTGGTTTAATTCATATTTCCCTAATGGCTAATGCAACCAAAAATCTTTTAACATGTTTGTCATCTGTATATCTTCTTCAGTTACATGTATGTTCATATATATTATTGAATTCAATTATTGTTTTGCTGTTTCATATTCAAAATTTTTATATATTCTAGATATTAGACCTTTGTCAGGTATGTGGCTTGCAAATATTTCCTTTCAGTCTATAGCTTGAATTTTTATCCTCTTTACAAGTGTTTTGCATAAAAATGTTTTTAATTTTGATTAGCTCCAACCCATCAACTTTCTCTTTTATGAGTTATGCTTTTGATAGCAAGTCTAAGAATTGTCTGCTCAGCCCTAGATTCTGAAGAGCTTCTATTTTCTCTTTCTGAAATATTACAGCACTTCAAAACACTCATGAAAAATTAAAGTTAGGTTTATTTTGATTAAAAAATTGAAATTCATGCATAGTTTCTCATAATGTGCATTTCCATGAGCTTTCTGAAGACCTTTTGTATACACATTGTTGTATATTTTTTATTTACATTCATTACTCATTTTGAGCTAATTTTTGTATAAAATATGAGGTTAAGGTTGATGTTCTCTTTCTTTTGCCTATATATGCTCACTGCTCCGGAATCATTTATTGAAAAGGCAGTCCTCCCTCCATTGAATTACTTTCACACCTTTGTCAAAAACCAGTTGGAAAACAATCAGTTGAAAACTGGGTTGATTTGTCAATTTTTCTTTTGTTCTATAAATCTCTGAATCTATTTCTCTACTGATAGTACACAGTCTTGATTACTGCTGTTCTATAGTAAAACCTTAGTATCAAGTAGAGTGGTTCCTCCCACTTTCTTCTTCTCTTTTGGATGTCTTAATTATTCTAGGATTTGTCATGTTCATATACATTTTATAATAAGCTTACTTATTCCTCTAAAAATAGTTGTTTGAATTTTAATAGGAATTGCATTAAGCCTATTGATCATTTTGGTGCAGACTGACGTCTTTGATATATTGAATCTTCTAATATATGATTGGCATGTTTGTTTATTTAGGTCATTTTTTATTTCTTTCATCAGCTTTTGCACTTTCAGTATATAGATAATGTACATGTATTGTTAAGTTTACATAAGTACTTAATTTTCTTTGTATGGGTTGTAAATGTCTTAATTCTTGTTTTCATTTGCTCATTGTTATTGTATAGAAATAACATTGATTTTGTGTTAATCTTGTATTCTGAAACCTTGCTGAAGCCACTTTTTTACTTTCTCTGAGTTTTATTTTTGTCAAATCTATGGAATTTAGGTAATCATATCATCAGCATGTAGGGGAAGTTCTATTTCTTCCTTTTAAATTTATCTTTTATTTGTTTTTCTTGACTTACTGCAGTGGCTAGAACTTCCAGTACTACGTTGACTAGAAATGGTGAGAACTTAGTCCTTGCCTTGTCCTCTGTTTGAGGTGAAAATACCTACTATTAAGGATGATGACTGTATATTTATTAAAGGACTGTATTTTTAGAACAGTTTTAAACTCACAGAAAAATTGAGTGCACAGAAAATTCACACATAGCCCTTTTCTTTTTTTTTTAGAAAAAGATTTATTTACTTACTTGAAAGTCAGAGTTAGAGAGAGAGAGAAGGAGAAGCAGAGAGAGAGAGAGAGGTCTTCAATCCACTGGTTCACTCCCTAATTGGCCCCAATTGCTGGAGCTGTGCTGAGCTGAGCTGAATCCAGGAGCCAGGAGCCAGGAGCTTCTTGCTGGCCTCTCACATGGGTGTAGGGGCCCAAGGACTTGGACCATCTTCCACTGCTTTCCCAGGCCATAGCAGAGAGCTGAATTGAAAGTGTAACAGCTGGGACTTGAACTGGTGCCCATAAGAGATGCCAGTACTGCAGGCATCAGCTTTACCCACTATGCCACAGCACTGGCCCCATATAGCCCTTTTCTGTACATGTATATCACCTTCCCCATTGCCATGATCACACTAATATGGTACATTTGTTATAATTGATGGAAACACTTTGATTTTTCAAAAAAATATATTCTTTATCAAGTCGGGGTAGTTCCTGTCCATTTCTAACTTGCTGAAAGTTTTTTTTAAAATATTTTTTATTTATTTACTTGACAGGTAGAGTTACAGTGAGAGGGAGAGACAGAGAGAAAGGTCTTCCTTCCGTTGGTTCACCCCCAAAATGGCCGCTAGGGCCATTGTGCTGTGCCAATCTGAAGCCAGGAGCCAGGTGCTTCTTCCTGGTCTCCCACATGGGTGCAGGTGCCCAAGCACTTGGGCCATCCTCCACTGCCCTCCTGGGCCACAGCAGAGAGCTGGACTGGAAGAGGAGCAACTAGGACTAGAACCCGGGGCCCATATGGGATTCCGGCGCCGCAGGTGGATGATTAGCCAAGTGAGCCATGGCACCGGCCCCTTGCTGAAAGTTTTTAATTACGAATGAGCCTTGGATTTTGTCAAATGTATTTTTCTGCATTGGTATAATCATTTTGACCTTCCAATTCTTCCTCATAAATTGTGTGCTTATGATGATTATTTTTCTATGAAAATGGAATCTTGGTAGAAATACAGATGTACTGTCTTGGAGTACTAGAAGAAAATAAAGTTCAAAGAAATCAAGTCAGAAGAGTGCAGGAATTCCCTGCTGTTCCTAAAGTCAAGTGGCAGTGGAATTATGGATGATTCTTAATAAATCAAAGTAAAAGGAGGCTACATTTGGGTTTTGCAGCACAGAGGACTGTATTATCTATTGAGAGAGAAAAGCCATTGCTTTTTCAGATTCAGTGTATCTTAACTGCAGTGATCTCATTTCAATGACTGGCATTCAGCAGTAATTCTTCTTTGCAAGGACCCATGACCTATGCATTCTACCTCATTTTCACTGTCTTACACTCCACCTCCTTATGGCCTTGCTTTCCTTCCTTTCCAGTTTGATTCCATGATACAGCTTTACAATTGCTTTCTTGACAATAGCCTTTATCTCTGTGTCCCATTCTCCCTCTTTTGCAGCTTCTTGACTGTCAAGCCTATTAAATCCAACTTGTTTCCAACTAGGTTAGCCAGAGAGTTACTCTAGAATCACTCAAAATGCGTTAGTACTAAACTCATGTGGACATTGAGGATTAATGATTCTAAGGCCTAACATTTTAATTTTCTGCTTTCTATTTACTCATCCTCTAATTACTGTATCATTTTCACTTTTTCCTCAAACCTCTAAGACCTTCTTCTCTACCTTCACTCTGGTGATGGTCGTGTTTCCTATTCCATTGAGAAAATAGCAACAATTGGGACAGAATATTCATGAGCATCCACTATCACAGGTACCCATACAACCATCAACCTACTAGTTCCTAAAGATGAATTGTCTGTACTCAAACCACTCATCCCTTCTAGAACCCATCCCCCTCACACTTATTCTAGGACAAGATTCCAAAAATATTTCCTTACTTTCCTGCATCATCAAGATTTTCTTCCTGACCAGATCATTCCCATTAGCAAATGGCATACTATAATTAACTACCCCCAAACCCCCTTTTAAATCCTACATCCTCCTATAGGTGATGCCTCATTGAAAGCCAGTAGAGAGATTTGTATGTACTCTGTACCTACTACTGCTCTTTTCCCATCCACTCTTGAACTCTCCAGTTAGCATTTTTTTCCTCTAATACTCCACTGAGCTTGTTTATGTGAAGGTCATTAATGGCTTCCACATACCAAATATCATGGTCAATTCTTGGAACACATAGTCTTGACTGTCCACAATATGCATATGGAAATCTTGATATTTTTTCCACTCAAAACTGCCCCTCACCATCAGTGTTACAACACAGCTGGTTAAGCTGCTGCCTGTGATGCCAGTATTTTATATCAGAATGCTGGTTCAAATCCTGGCTGCTTTGCTTTCCATCCAGCTCCCTGCTAATGCACTCTGCCAACCTCACGGGAGACTTGGATGCAGTTCCAGTCTCCAGCTCTGACCTTCACAGTCACTTGGGGAGTGAACCAGTGCATAGAAGATTTCTTTATCTTTATTTCTCCCTCTCTCTGTCCCTTTGCTTTTCACATAAATACAATAAATTTTTTTAAAAGACTGCCCTTCCACAAGCTTTTGCCATATTAATAAATCGTGAAGCATGTTCACTTTGAAACAATCCCAAGAGAAGCATCTCATTGTGGGACAGAAGAGATCATCACTATGCCAACCAGCAGGAATAGCGTTGCACACTTCCACACACTACATCCTGGGCTGCAAGATTACCAATGCCCAAGTCTCATGAGAGAGAGAACACATTCACACACGAATTATATGAAACTGGCTTATTACTTACACATAGCAGCAGGGGACAGAAGTCAGGATTCATTGTGAGCTGATTCTCCAAGGCTCAAGAAAGCTGCCTGGGAATAGAGTCTGCATGTGCCTGACTTGCACTGCAGCTGAGGGGCCCTGAAAGTTGGCCTGACCTCATTTGTATGCCTCAGGATCTGGGTGACTCACTGGATAACGTTTGGAAGGACATCCTTCTTCCAGAGGACAGAGTAATGAAGCCCAGGTGGTTTGAGCAGTTCCTACCTAAATGAAGATGCTACATTCTTAGCAGAGACAAAAAACAAGACCTGGGATATTTCAGGCAGTTCCTCTCTATCCTAGGACATTGCATTCCCAGTGTATTCTAGTTATTTTTGAGAACCACAAGTCATAAAGGGAGAACTGGGTCGGCCCAAAGCCATTTGGAGAATTGTCCTACAACAAATGTCAACTCCCTCCTTCTAGATGCTCTGAGTGAACATCCTGGCAACCAATTTTGAGGTCTCTAACATGCACCCCATGTCTAATCCTTCAGCAAAACCCGATAAATTCTCACTATTCCTGTGTTACCACTTCAGTCCAACCTTGCACAGATTATTTCAGTTGCCTCAAAACGTTTTTATCTTTCAGTGAATTCTCATCAATCCCACCAAAAAGACTTCTCTAAAACTCATGACAGATCATGTCTTTGTTCAGCTCAAAAGCCTCTTGTGGTTTTCATCACTCTTAATAATAGCCAGTCTTTGTAATAGCCTACAAAACCTAATCTTGACTCTAATTATTTTCTGACCCCCACCTCCCTTTCCTCTCTCCTTGATTTGTTCTACTTTGGCCATATAATTTTTTCAAATTTCAGAAATTTCATAACAGGTATATTTAATATTATAATCCAGGGTGTTGTGGTACAGTGGGTTAAGGTGCTGCTTGGGACACCTGAATCCCATAATGGAGTGCCTTGGTTTAAGTTCTGACACTTTTCCTCCTCCAGCTTCCTAGGAATATGAATATGCATCCTAGGAAACAGTAGGTGATGGCTCAAGTACTTGGGTCCTTGCCACCTATGTGGGAGACAAAGATGGAGTTCTGAGCTCCTGGCTTTGGCTTGGCCCAGCCCCAGCTGTTGCAGGCACTTATGGAGTCAACAGTGGATGGAATATATTCATTCTCTCTCTCTCTCCCTCTCCCCCCTTTCTCTTGCTTTGCCTTTCAAATAAAAATAAAACTTTAAACAAAAATTTAAAAATAAAATGTTATTATAAAAATGATAATATTGTAATCTTTTTCTGTATCTAGCACTCCCTATCTTTTATTTTACCATTTATTTTACCTTTTTTTTTTTTTTATAAAAATGTGTACCTTCGGGGCTCGTGCTGTGGCGCAGTGGGTTAATGCCCTGGCCTGAAGCGCTGGCATCCAATATGGACGCTCGTTTGAGACCTGGCTGCTCCATTTCCAGTCCAGCTCTCCGCTATGGCCCAGGAAAGCAGTAGAAGATGGCCCAAGTCCTTGGGCTCCTACACCCACGTAGGAGACCTGGAAGAAGCTCCTGGCTCCTGGCTTTGGATTGGCACAGCTCTGGCCATTGCGGCCAACTGGGGAGTGAACCAGTGGATGGAAGACCTCTCTCTCCCTCTCTTCTTTCTGTGTAACTCTGACTTTCAAATAAATAAATAAATCTTAAAAAAAAAAGTGCACCTTAATTGGAGTGCATGTTCCATAAATGCAGGAACAGTATCTTGTTGCTTAAAAAAACATTGTTGAATAAATGGGTGAATGAATGAGTGAATGGATAATAAACTCCAGGATGATAATCTTGGGGCAAGCTTCATAAGAGAGGTCTTGTGATCTCACTACTGGCCATGCTGAAAAGAGAATGATGTAAGTTGGGGAACATAATCCAGGCTCCTCATTATAGTAACAAGAAAACCTCAGTCCTTTGAGAAGTGTGGGGTAGATGCTAGTCCACAAGAACAGTAGTGGGGTCCTTATCAGCCCAGAGATGCAGCTTATTGAGACCAGTGCCACTGGGTGAAGTCAAACATCACACCTACCAGCTATGCCTGAACACTGAAGCATGGGAAATGGCCAGTAACCACAGAATGCAGTTCAGGTTGCAACAGTTCTTGATTATGGAGAACTCAAAGGGAATGAAATATTGCTGATAGTTTTACTGAGATGACAGATATTACTGTGTAGTTCTTTTTATTTTATCATTATCTTTTGGTTGCCACTGTTATCATCATCATCATTGGTGTGATTTTAAGAGGGAAATTATCAGACTCCTAACAAATTTCCCAGGTTTCTTCAAGGCAAATTTGGGAGAAGGAAACAAAATACCTCTGCAGATATGAGTTGGGGCCATTGTTTCTCAGAGGTTTCTGAGAAATAAATGTTACTTGAGACATTAGACAACATACATGATTGCTTTTGTCTTCTTTCCACCTCACTTGTCATTACTCAAGATGGTAGGTATTTTAATTTTAGACAAGAAAATATAATTTAGAACTTCTAAATTTTCATCTAATAATTTCTTCCATTCCTGGAAAATGCTATTGAGAGTATCAGACATAGCCCTGACTTAATCCAAAGCAAGATGTTTTAGAAAATTAAAAAAAATTTTAAAAAAGGGATGCTGTTTTCACAATTTTCTTTCTTGTTATGTTGTGAGGAATTTGACAATTTAGAGTATAAGATAAGAAAAACTGCTGGGAGTTCATTTATGATTAATTAACTTCAAGAACTATTTTGGTTTTACATCCTTAGTCCAGAGCAGGAAGGAGGAAAATGGTGACAAAGAGTGGTGACTGATGCAGGTGAAGGAGGTGGGTGTGCACTTGCTGCTTCTCCTCTGACTAATCAGATGCTATTTGCATTATTTGTGATGGGGAATAGCAGGGTGTGGCAAGGTGTTTTATGTTTAGAATAGGTTCTTCAGGGGCAGGTGCCATGGCTCACTTGGTCAATCCTCCACCTGTGGTGTCGGCATCGCATATGGGTGCTGGGGGGGTTTTAGTCCTGGTTACTCCTCTTCCAGTCCAGCTCTCTGCTGTGGTCCGGGAGAACAGTGGAGAATGGCCTAGGTGCTTGGGTCCCTGCATCCGCACGGGAGACCAGGAAGAAGCGCCTGGCTCCTGGCTTTGGATCAGTGCAGTACCGGCCGTAGCAGCCATTTGGGGAGTGAACCAACGGAAGGAAGGAAGACCTTTCTTTCTGTCTCTCTCTCTCATTGTCTATAACTCTACCTGTCAAAAAAAAAAAAAAAAAAGAATAGGTTCTTCCTGCCTCTACAAATAAATAAAACAGGGTAGAAGGGGAGGGAAAAAAGGGAAAGATAAAAGTAATTATGGAAGGTATTCTCAAAATATCTTTTGTTATGGTTAAAATGGGCACATGGGCTACTTGAAATGAAAAATGTGAATAGGAAAAAAAAAGATTCCAGGAGAGCAGATAAAATCCAAAAAGTACAATGTGTTTTGAAACAAAGGTTGGTTGATAACATATCATTATTTCATCTTCTTTTCCACTTTATTAATGCTTTATTACTAGTTTCTAACTCATGTTCTTTTCCTGGCTTCTGTAACACTAGAACTGCACATTGAGGGCTTTTTAAAACTACTAAAGAGCATGGAATTTTTTTCCTTTTAAAGTTTTACTTTAAAATAATTTCAAAACTACAGAAAAGTTGCATAAAGGTATAGTGAATTCTTGAATGCACGTCTCCCAAAGCCATGATTCAAGTTTTGCCAACTGTTCTAATAAAGTCCTTATAGCAAAACGTTCCATTTCAGGATCATACATTACACTCATTTGTCATGTCTTCCGATCCTCCATTAATCTGGAAGAGTTCCTCAACCTCTGCTTGATTTTCATGACCTTGACATTTTAAAGGCCAGTTATTTCATGAAAGTCTCTAAATTTCTATCAACTGATGTTTCCTACTGAATATAGTTAGGTCATGATTTTTTGGCTGAATATTAGAGAAGTGATGTTGTATTTTCTTCACCTTCCATTAGGTTGCACATGATATCCATTTGTTCCATTACTGAAAGTGTTAACTTTGATCACTTGATCCACATGGTATCTGTTAAGTTTATCCAATATAAAATTAAATTTTCTTTCCTTTGCAATTAATAAATGTTTTTTAGAAAGATCCTTGAGACTATGTAAAATTTTGTTCCTCATCTCACATTTGCCAGCTAATTTTAGCACAGATTGATGTCTTACCTGAATTTCTTTTGTATTTGCCAGTCACCATTCTAATCTAAGAAAGCATTTTCTCTTCTTTTATCAGTTTATCTGTTTTTATAAGTGTGGATTCATAAGACCCCATTTCATTCAGTGGGCTAAAACTCAATACTCTCAGTCCTTAATTTTTGTTCAAATTGTTCGAGATTTGGTCAGTGGGCACTCCTGATAAGGTGATTACAATGTTTTCTGGGCATGTTATTATTCTGCTTTGAATTATTTTCTTACTTTGCATCCCATTAATATGTTCAAGGCTCATTTTATTCTTTCCCTGCCCTATCTTTATAATCTCCAGAGAGCTCTGGTGAAGGGATGTATTTAGAAACAAGGATTTGGACATCAAGTTTTCTCATTACTACTTAGGTGTTGTTGCTCCCCTACCCTCCTAATGGAGACATATACTTAAAATAGTATTTATATACAGATAATCTTTGATTTGCCATGAGGTTACATCCTAATAAATCCATTATAAATTGAAAATATCTTAAGGAGAAAAAGCATTTAATACACCAGCCTACCAAGCATAGCAATGCTTGGTATACTGTAGAGTATCAGTCCTTTACCCTTAGGACCATGTGGGCCCTGGGAGTTGTGACTCACTGGTGCTGCCCAGCATCGCGATAAAGCATCCAACCACATACATATTTACAGGCTGGGAAAAGATTAAAATTCAAAGAAGTACAATTTTTGCTGAATACATATTGCCTTCTCACCATTGGAATGAAAAAAACCATAAGCTGAACCATTGTAAGTGGGGCATGGTCTCTTTCTATGTAAGCATGTGTTTACAACTACTCTTCTAATTCTAATCCAACATCACAGGGTTCATCTGAACCTTTTCCTTTTCCAGATCTGTGCTTTTTTTTTTAGCACAGAGAAGCTAGACTGCCTATGTGTGGCCAATCATCTGATCCTGCCAGGCTTCTAAATCCCTCTCTTCTTGAGTCCTGACTACTGCCAAACTAGCTTCAAGTCCACTTTAATGCCAACTTTGTGTGTCCTTGACACCAATTAGGCTACAGTTTTGCTGGAAAGAAAGGAAGCTAGACAATGCCATCATTTTTTTTTAACTGAAGCTTCTGCATTGGCTGGCTATTTAAGCAGAAGATACACACGTAGTAAATTGGTGACAGTGTTTTTACAACAACAATCATAGCATATGAGTATTTTATTTACTCAAATTCAACTTAAAATATTAAAAATATTGTAAGTCCTATACATACATTGCATTTGAATCTATGTCCACTTATTTCTATATAGGAACCAATGCACAAAGCCATGGTTTACTGCTTTTTTCTAAGAGCATTAGAGAATTTTTCCCTAGGGCAAATGTGAGCATAGGTAGTTGTTACCTTATATGCTAACTTAAGAATCTAATCTTCTGCAAAGTATGACTCTAATGCATGGCCTAGATTGTGTCAGCATCCCATTAAATTCTCCCTCTAGGAAAACCATATCATTTTGGTTTCCAAACTTTAAGCAGAGAGGATCAGATACAGAACTTACTATTGGCTTACTCAGGGAAAATTATGTAGTTGTGTTTTATTAGCTCATTAGATAAAAATGTTCCCTGTTAATACTCCAGTGCCAAGTTTCTAGGCCAGAGCCTAGAGTAGGGTCTTGGCTAAAGGACCAACTCCTAGAGTAGATCACTGTAGCAATTCACAGGAGGCCAAGCTAATGAGCATCCTAGAGGAACTTTCATTCTAGCAGGGGAGAGTCATGCCAACAGTTAAGAAACTATGTCTTGAAAGTTGAGACAGTTTTTAGATGATGACTTTTGATAGCTGATGCTAAATTAATTTCCATAGGGTTAAACCAATTTATAGAGTTGTAAGGCTATTTCTAAATACTACTCTTAAACCCCTTTCACATTCTTATGTGTTTGAAGGATATGGGTTTTTTTTGTTGTTGTTGTTCATTTGTTTGTTTTAAGATTTACTTTATTTATTTGAAAGAGTTACAGAGAGATGTAGAGACAGAGAAGGGTAGGGGGGAGGAGGGAGGGAGGGAGGTTTTTCATCCATTGGTTCATTCCCCAAATGGTCACGACAGCTGGAGCTGAGCCCATCTTAAGCCAGGAGCTTCTTTTGGATCTTGCACATGGTGGGTACAGGGCTCTGAGCACATAGATCATATTCTACTGTTTTCCCAGGCCATAGAAGAGAGCTGTATCAGAAGAGGAACAGCCAGCTCTTGAACTTGCACCCAATGGGATGCTGGCAGTGCAGGTCAGGGCTTTAACCTGCTGTGCCACAGTGCTTGCCCCAAAAGACATGGTTTTAAAAAAGATTTAGACAAGAATTTTAATATTATGTAGTTTGATTTTCCCCAGTTTTTCCTTCCCCATTTTTGAGTCATTAAATAATTATCAAGAAAGTAAGTAGATAATGGTTTTCTGAGAAAGTCCCAAGTGCCTACTGGCAGTATTTCTCTAGATCTTTTTTTAAAAACTTTTTAGTAAATATAAGTTTCCAAAGTACAGTTTATGGATTACAATGGCTTCCCCCCCCCCATAATTTCCTTCCCACTCCACCCCTCCCATCTCCCGCTCCCTCTCCCATTCCATTCACATCAAGATTCATTTTGAATTATCTTTATATACAGAAAATCGATTTAGTATATATTAAGTAAAGATTTCATTAGTTTGCACCCTCACAGAAACACAAAGTGTAAAATACTGTTTCAGTGCTAGTTATAGCATTACTTCACATTGGACAACACATTAAGGACAGATCCCACATGAGAAGTAAGTACACAGTGACTCCTGTTGTTGACTTAACAATTTGACACTCTTGTTTATGGCGTCAGTAATCTCCCTAGGCTCTAGTCATGAGCTGCCAAGGCTATGGAAGCCTTTTGAGTTCGCCGACTTCGATCTTATTTAGACAAGGTCCTAATCAAAGTGGAAGTTCTCTCTTCCCTTCAGAGAAAGGTACCTCCTTCTTTGATGGCCCCGTTCTTTCCACTGGGATCTCACTCACAGAGATCTTTCATTTAGGGTTTTTTTTTTTTTTTTTTTTTTTTTTTTTCCAGAGTGTCTTGGCTTTCCATGCCTAAAATACTCTCATGGGCTCTTCAGCCAGATCTGAATGCCTTAAGGGCTGATTCTGAGGCCAGAGTGCTGTTTAGAAAATCCGCAATTCTATGAGTCTGCTGTGTATCCCACTTCCCATGTTGGATCGTTCTCTCCCTTTTTGATTCTATCAGTTAGTATTAGCAGACACTAGTCTTGTTTATGTGATCCCTTTGACTCTTAGACCTATCAGTGTGATCAATTGTGAAATGAAATTGATCACTTGGACTAGTGAGATGGCATTGGTACATGGCACCTTGATTGATTGTATTGGAATCCCCTGGCACGTTTCTAACTCCACCATTTGGGGCAAGTCTGATTGAGCATGTCCCAAATTGTACCTCTCCTCCCTCTCTTATTCCCACTCTTAAGTTTAACAGAGATCACTTTTCAGTTAAATTTAAACACCTAAGAATAATTGTGTGTTAATTACAGAGTTCAACCAATGGTACTAGAACAAAAAAAAATACTAAAATGCATAAAGTATTATATTGTACATCAACAGTCAGGACAAGAGCTGATCAAGTCACTGTTTCTCATAGTGTCCATTTCACTTCAACACGTTTCCCCTTTGGTGCTCAGTTAGTTGTTGCCCATCAGGGACACCATATGATATTTGTCCCTTTGGGACTGGCTTAGTTCACTCAGCATAATGTTTTCCAGATCCCTCCATCTTGTTGCAAATGACCGGATTTCATTGTTTTTGACTGCTGTATAGTATTCTATAGAGTACATGTCCTATAATTTCTTTATCCAGTCTACTGTTGATGGGCATTTGGGTTGGTTCCAGGTCTTAGCTATTGTGAATTGAGCTGCAATAAACATTAATATGCAGACAGCTTTTTTGTTTGCCAATTTCATTTCCTTTGGGTAAATTCCAAGGAGTGGTATGGCTGGATTGTATGGTAGGGTTATATTCTAGATCTTGATGATACTGGACTGAACACCAACGGGTATGGAAATTGTCTTGCAGTTAAAGCACTTTTGTTATTTTACTTAGTGTTCATGAACTGTAGAGTTTGGGGAAGGCTATCAGGTAAATGATGGTTATTCTTAGTAAACTGTCTGGTCTTTCCAGAATCAGGTGGTCATTTCTTAATAAACTTCTCTGCCGGAGCTTACCTTGTTGGCAAGCAAAAACCTATTTGAAAATTTGGAGGAAATTAGGTTACTTTTAGGAGATTATAAATAAATAAGTAATAGCATCTATGATATTTGCCTTCTGCAGAATTTTGGCTTTTAAATATGGGATTGAGCTGCTTTTCCTTTATTTTTAGGTACTTTATTTTTAGTTGAGACTTGTGGGCCCTCTTCTATTGGTGACATGCTTTTAATTCTAGAGTATGTGGACAAAAAGCTGTTAGAAAAGCAAGTATACCAGGATGGTATTCTGTATGCTCCTTTTGCAAATAATTTCTTGGGCAAGAACTCAAATCTAATAAATGAGAGCACATGGATAATTTACAGTGGTTTTCTTTTCTTAGAACTAACTGCCTGGGAATTGAGGGATTTGAAGTGCTATTTTGTAATTTTATTTTTGAATAAGTTTTTTGAAAGATTTTATTTCTCTACTTGAGGGCAGAGTTACAGACAGAGAGGCAGAGATAGAGAGAGAGGTCTTCAATCCGCTGGTTCACTCACCAAATGGCCGGAGCTGGATCGATCCAAAGCCAGGGGCCAGGAGAATCTTCTGGGTCTCCCACGCAGATGCAGGGGCCCAAGCACTTGGGCAATCTTCCATTACTTTCCCAGGCCATAGCAGAGAGCTGCATCGGAAGTGGAGCAGCAGGGACTAGAACGAGTGCCCATATGGGATGCCAGCGCTGCAGGTGGAGGCTTAGCCCACTACACCACAGCACTGGCCCGTGAATCAATTTTTTTCAAAAATTACTCACTTCATTTAGACTTGTACTATGTCTCTTCATTGCACACTTGGGAAAGAATTAGAAAATGCTGAACTTCGGGAAAAATTTAATAAAGTCAGTTGACAATGGAACAGCAGGAGTTAAGGGTCCTCGGGGCTGATTGTTTTCAGAACTGTAGGAACAGACAGGAGCGGAAAATGGGCCGCTGGTGTCCCTGTGCAGAGCAGAGGCTCCCCTCTCAGGCATGCAGCAGCACCTGGCAAAGACTGGTACTTCACGACGGAGATCCAGGCCACAATTCAGTCTCGTTTTAACACAATTTCCACTAGCTAATACCTACAAGGTGTTTCAGGAGCATTAACATTGTGAGCCTTAGGCAATCAGATCTGAGGGCTCATTTTGTTCGATTCATAATGTGGATTATATTTTATAACGTTGCAAAGATTTGATTATTTGCACATCCTAGAAGATATAGCTCCTGCTCTGAACATTTAAGAGAACTGCTATATGGAAGGTAGCACATTAAACAGAGAGCTACTGTAAGTAAATCTCAAAGAAATAAAGAAATGATCCCATAACCATGGTGATAGAATTATATATTTGGATGATTATCACATCAGCTGTTTGACTATCTTGGCAAGCACTGAAAATGAAGGAGTGACACAAGGAACTGTTTGTGCATTTTATAACACTTGAAGCTTAGTTTAGTAGCAAGTAATACACTTTGATTCAGACTAGAGAAATGTATGTCTCATCTATTTGTATTTTTTTAGATAGATACAAATAAAGACACACAAGACACAATGATCACAGCAAGAGTTTGCAAACATTAATGTTAACTTGTAGACATTCATTGATTTTAAACACATCCTTTACTATTAATAGCTTTGATTTCCTGTCTAGAAGACGAAAGGGAACATTAATAGCTGTCACTTACGAAGTTTACATAGTTGAATGTTAGTGCTTCTAAAAATGAATTAATACATTGGAAGATTAAAGAAAATAAATGATAATTTGAAACCAAAAATGAAATTCTCAGAAATGTCTCAGAAAATATTTTGTGCAGTATCACTGTAAGAGGAATAGAAAAGAGATCATAAAAGTCTTTTGACATTAAAGGAAAAGACTTGGAATATCATGTAGCCCAATTAATTAGGGTCTGCTTAATTTTGAATCTGTAACAGGGTAAAGATAAAATATGTCTTATTTCTTGAATTTATTTTTAAAACCCCATATATTTAATAAGAAGATAATACAAACAAGAGGGTAAAACTCATCCCTGGAGTTGTGTATTGTATGGTGGTATCACTTATCTGTGTACAGTCCAGTAACTCATCCCCAACAGTGCACACATGTCCAAGGTATTTTCAGGAGGTCACTATGCAGTTTATTCAGCTTAAATGGAAAGAAATCACATATTTACTATTAAAGCTGAAGTTGAAGTATGAGGGCAAAATGATTAAAACATTTTATTGTCCTCAGGTGAGAAAGCTCTTTCCCTAGTTTTTAGTTATTTACTTAAATGTCAAACTCTAAGAATAAGAATTTGTTCAATGATAGCCATTCAAAGGTTAAATGGAGGGCTATAGATTTAACATTGTCTTTCTGGGAATCTTTTTATTTGCTCCTGAACCAAGTCTGTGGGAAACTGGATCTGTGTCAGAATGTCAGGGAAAGACTCAAATATCAAAGGTTTAAGAAATATAACAATTAAAATGCATCCCCTAAATTGGAAAGCATGATACATTATGTTTAGAGACTGAACATAAGGCTTGTTCAAGTTAAAAATGACCAGGAAAATTAAATTCTAAGGTCTTTGTAGCATTACTGGTGGTATTTGACTGCCTTGGTTCTATAATCAGATTTTAGCAAGCTTATAAAACTGCTTAAGTTTTTTTTTTTTTTTTTCATTGTTGGTGGTGCGCTTCCAGCACAGATAACAGATAGCTTGTGACATTCAGGTTACAGGTCAAATCTGAGGCCTTATTGCACATCTAGGGAAAATTACTTTTTGAATAACACATGGTACAACCTTCAACTCTTAATAGTGCAGGAGTAGTTCACATAAGAATACTTACACATTTATAGTGACCAAGTTTCATATGGGTTCCACTTGTTTTGAAACGACTCCACAAATTTATTTCTCCAACCTAACACAAAAGTATTGCAAACATTATAATAGCATCTCTAATACAGGGAAAATGGTAAGGGAACATCTAACACATGTGCTGTGTGTCTCAATTAAAACAGACATTTAAATACACTGTACTGACTTTTTCTTTATCTCCTTATAACAGTAGCATAATTTAAAAATGAACTAAGGTAACTCAATGCAAATTCTATCTGATGTACAGAATTAAACTTCATACATCAGATATGGAAGCTTTTCTTTAAACAGGATTAAGCAGAGTTTCAAATCACCTGGAGTCAATTCTCAAGGGACAGTGTTGTAGCAATGATACCGAGTGAAGAAAACATTTTTCTTATGGAAAAAAAAAATCACAAGTCAGAGCTTGCCACTTACATTACCCAAGATAAGTTTGGTGATTATCCTGTAAATGAACATCGATTTTTGTGTAGACTCCAATATTTCCAATCTCTGAAAAATTGTCCTGGTGTCTGGAATGGCCAATTGCAGAATTATGGCAAATACCTTCTGGTGAAGTGGTTGCTCCTCTGAGAAAACAAAGAAATTACCTCATATCTGAGCATTACCACACTACTTTCTAAGACTAGTTTTAACATAGCAGAGGAAAAGAAAACCAAAATACTCAAAACTATATAGTACATTTATTGTTGCTGGCTAACCCACAAGGTGGCACTAAAGAGAAAAGTGACAAAAGTGAAGTTCACAGGCAAGTTCCATAGTAAATCAAGTCTATGATGATCATTAAACCTATTTCATGAAATGATCATCCAAATTTTAATAATGCTAATAACTCAAAACACTTATCTTCAGGCTCATTGCTTTTTTTTTTACCCCCACAGACTGCTGGAAGGCAAAGTTTCATTCAACCAAATTATTGGTTATTTTCAAGTTAGTCATTTATTGTTCATTTTATTTGAAAGCTAGAGAGATGGGTGAGGAGGGGAGAGAGAAAGAGAAAGCAATAGATATAGAGATAAAGAAATCTTTCAGTCACTGATTTACTCCCCAAATGTCTGCAATAACCAGGGTTGGGCCAAGTTGAAGCCAGGAGCCAGGAACTCCTGCCAGGTCACCCATGTGGGTGGCAGGGAACCAAATACTTGAGCCATCACCTGTTGCCTCCTGAGGTATGCGTTTGCAGAAATTTGATTTTTATGTGTGTGTGTGTATACATGTAGTAATTTTATAGGGAAGCCCTCTCCCCCCCAACCAGGGACAAACTTCATGACCATATTTTGATTATAAATCATGACCATGTCTCTTTTATACATTGTATAGTGTCTAGCATTTAATGTTCTTAATATAAATGCAAAGACTCAACATGATTGATTTTATAATTATAGTACAGTAGTGTATTTACATTTTAATATATGTAGTAGTAGCATTTAAATAACTTTTTTAAATGGTTAAGAAAATGGCACTTTGGCCAACATGTTTGAATTTAAATGTTTCCTGGAACTATGGACACATATTTCACTTTTCTTTTTTATTTTTTTATTTTTTGACAGGCAGAATGGACAGTGAGAGAGTGAGTCAGAGAGAAAGGTCTTCCTTTTTCTGTTGGTTCACCCCCCAATGGCCACTGCAGCCTGTGCACTGCGGCAGGCGCACCGCGCTGATCCATAGCCAGGAGCCAGGTGTTTCTCCTGGTCTCCCATGAGGGTGCAGGGTCCAAGCACTTGGGCCATCCTCCACTGCACTCCCGGGTCATAGCAGAGAGCTGACCTGGAAGAGGAGCAACTGGGACAGAATCTGGCGCCCCGACCGGGACTAGAACCCGGGGTGCCAGCGCTGCAGGTGGGGGATTAACCTATTGAGCCGCAGCGCTGGCATTTCACCTAACTTTCAAGGCACCTGAAGAATATCTTCAGACTCTGTGTAAGGATGTAAAAGAGGAAATCCTTTTTAAAATTTTTTTTTTTAATTTTTAATATTTATTTGAAAGAATTACAGAGAGGCCTTCCATCTGCTGGTTTACTCCCCAGATGGCTGCAACAGCCGGAGCTGCACAAATCCAAAGCCAGGAGCCAGGAGCTTCTTCCAGGTCTCCCACGTGGGCGTAGGATCCCAAGGACTTGGGCCATCTTCTACTGCTTTCCCAGGCCTTAGCAGAGAGCTGGATCGGAAGTGGAGCAGCCGGGACTAGAAGCAGTGCCCATATGGGATGCAGGTGCTTCAGGCCAGGGCTTTAACCTGATGTGCCACAATGCTGGCCCAAGAGGAAATACTTTGAGAAAAACTTGTGCAAAGGAAGAAGAAATGGCATGATATTGGCACAGCCTTGACACTGAACCTTGAAATTAGGGAGGTGTGGCCCCTGCACCAGTGTGGGAGACCCGGAAGAAGCTCCTGGCTCCTGGCTTCGGATCAGCGCAGCTCCGGCTTTGAGGCCAACTGGGGAGTGAACCAGCAGATGAAGACCTCTCTCTCTGCCTCCCCTTTGCTCTCTGTGTAACTTTGACTTTCAAATAAAATGAATAAATCTTTTAAAAAATATTATGTCTTTTTGCTGTTTCAAAGTAAGAATTCAGTGAGGTATAAAATCAATGCTATTTTGCTTATTGTATATTAAATACATATGGGTGTGTACATGTATCTTATGAAATATCATCTGTGTGTATATATTTGCATATATCCTATGAAATATTTTCTACCAGAAGGCTTATTTTTCATTTGGAAATGACTGCGACTTTGATAAGAATACTGAGTCAGCAAACACGTATGTTACACATTCTTAAAAGAAACCATTGAAATTTAAAATCAGCTTTTAAAAATGCACATACAGGTAGATGGCCTAATATTAGTGAGATTTAATCATCTAAGGTGGAGAAATTTTCCATATTTCTTTTCATTGATATATTTAGTGATCATTTGCTACTCAAATTTTTAAAAAACAATTAAAGAGCTAAATTGATACTTATATAGCAAGCATTTCTCTGCAGTAAGTGAAGGTTTTAACAGATACATATATTTTGCTATTAAATAAAAGATGAGGGAAAAATGATTTGAAAGCAGGGCAGATGAGAAGAGTGGATTAGAAGACACATGTGGAAGAATTGAAACAATTCTTATGTCTTTATGTGACTACGCTAATATCTAAGCATGCCTTTGAAGCAGATATTTTTCCTGGTTTGAAAGAGGTGAGGCACCATTCAAATCATGTAATTTTCAGCTGTCAAATAAGCCTGGGTTAAATATGTATTTTTTTATGCATTCAAGAGGTAGGCTTTCTAAGGCATGTAAACTGCTTGTTCTGCAGTATGAAAATAAGCTATAGTCAACTCTTTCAACTTAGTTCTCAATCCAGGGTGAATAATGTCCTTTTTTCTTTATCATTACCTTACAAAATTACTACTCTGCTCAGGGTCATATTACACTATTATTAATTATTCATTTCGTTTAATAAACACTCAGAGCTGATCACGTCCCACGCACTGTCCCCTTCTCTCCAGTAATGATAGAGACCAGGATTGTTTGGTTCAGTGTCATACTCCTAGCACAGTCCCTGGCACTCACTTCATCATTTACATAGCAAATATCACTTATGCAACTGGGTAGTTTACACTTGGCTTACCTTTCAGGAAGTATGAGATAATGGTTAAGAGCAGATGATGGAGTAACACTGCTTGGTTTTGAATTCCAGCTGTGCTACCTGCTAATTAAATGACTGTGGGTAAGATATTTAATTCTCTCTGAGCCTCCTTTTCTTACTTGTCAGATAGGAGGAATAATAGCATTGACCTCACGGTTATTTTCATGATTAAATAAGATAACATAAAATGTTTAGACAAATATCTAGTGGAAGTTAAGCTCTTGAAAAACCTTAGCTATTATCATTAGTTCTTCCTGCATATTTATCTAGAAACATGGATCTGATCAACTTAAGTGGTAACAACTACATCAGTATATTTACTATTTTCATTTCTTTAGCTTCTATACAAATTGACTAGTTCAATAGAAACATCTCTGGAAAGTCACCCAATTTCTGTTCTGTTTGTAGATGCTGGTGTATATTATGCTTGCAGGTTTCATGAATAAACTATAAACATTTCCATGATACATACTTTGCCTTTTACAGGGCTTTCTTACATAGATCATAAACCAGAGAGCCCTGAGTGAACACTGAAGCTTTAACCTAGCATGTAATCCCCCAGATGAAAAGATAACATTCTCAGGATCTCAGTTTTTTCTTTTCTGGATGCAACATTTAATGCTGGAGTTGAGAATGACACTTTGAATTACTTGGCCATGCTTTTTTGTTATGTCTGCCATTTAGAGAGGCCCTTTTTAAATTATGAGACTTGTTTTGGTGTAATTATAAGATTTTCCTAGGATTGATAACATGTAACATATTAGTAGGTTAGGGAACTAAATAAGTTAGAAGTGTCACAGATTTTTATGTGAGATAAAAGACATAATCAAATGTGTATGTATATTCCAATTAATTTTTTAGATAAACAAGTTAGACCACTGAGAGTTAAGGTGTAAATTGTAGTTGGAAAAAGAGACATGAAATTTCACTATCAGTTATGGCTAATTTTAGTTTTTAAAGAAATTATTTTCATTTTATTTGAAATGCAGAGAGACAGAGAACAATCTTCAATTTACTGGTTCACTCCCCAAAATCTCCTGAAAGCCAGGGCTCTATTAGACAGAATCCAGGCGCCAAGAACTCAATTCAGGTCTCCTGCGTGGGTGGCAGGGACTCAAGCACTTGAGTCATTGTTTCCAGCCTCTCAGGGTGTGCATCAGCAGGAAGCTGGATCAGAAACACTGAGTAGTTAGGACTCAGCCAGGCACTGTATTATGGGATGCTGGGGTCTCAAGGGTGAACTTAGGCTGTTGCAATAGATAGCGAGTTTTAAACAATCCTTTTTCTATTTTCCAAGCCTTGAGTACTGTTCTGTCAGGAAGGATGTTTTTTCTATGAAACCTTTCATTGTCAAATGACAGATGTAGTGAGGTCAAATGTTACAAGATTTTGAAATTTACATGTAAAATATTAATAAAGTTTGCAGGAATGTGAATTTTCCTGAAGTAAATATTTAGTGAAAATATCACTATCTCAAATTGTAAACTGCTTTTTGGCTGTTGCCACCTGGTGGTACCACTTTAGCTGGTCAACAGGCATTCTGCCATTCACTGTTAGCATTGGTTTCCAGTTGTGTGAAGTCTTCGGAAATAGATTCCTCCCATAAAATTCATCAGCTCTGTTTTGACTGCCAGGGAAATAAGGCTCTTTTGTTTTCCTCTTGCTTTTGTTGGTGTGGTATATTTTATAAAGTCTCCTTATCCATTAAAATTTTAGTTTTTAATTGAATACTTTGTTTCTCTTGGGGAAGATTGATTCCTTGGAAGCATGCAGAGGACAGTGGACTAGCTTCTGAATTTCCCTCATAGAACCTATGAGATGGCAGAGACTTGGTGCAGGCGGAACAGGAGCTAGCTCTTAATCTTGAGCCAAGTTGTCACTGGGTGTGAAGTGCTAATCACATATGAAGACACCAGGAACACAAGGATACTTTAAGTTGTGCTTGCACCTACAAACCAGTGTGTGTGTGGAAGGGGCGGGGGGAGCACTTCGAGAATGTTTATTTAAACAGAGTAAAGACTCTGAAGCCACCATACTTAAGATAGTCCATTTGATTATTTACAGGACCAAGATGTAGACTGAAGAAAAAACAGCTGTTTGGGTTCAAGACAGCTTTTACTCTGTTTGGATGGGTGAGGGTGGAGTAGGTCAAGTCCCTGAATCAAGCATGATCATGAATGACTTTAAAGGCTTTTAACTAAGGAAAATAATCTTAGTATTCTCCCCCAAAATAAAAATTTCTGAGAAGCATTAAGCATTCGGATAATTCTTACTTCCATGTGCAGAGTGTGTGATTCTGGCACCTGCAAAGCCAAACCTATCTTTGTTGTAGCCATTACTATAACACCAAAAGCGACATTTTTTTTAAAGATTTTATTTATTTATTTGAAAGCCAGAGTTATGGACAGGAGGAGAGACAGAGAGAAAGGTTTTCCGTCCGCTGGTTCACTCCCCAAATGGCTGCAATGGCCAGAGCTATGCCGATCTGAAGCCAGAAGCCAGGAGCTTCCTCTGGGTCTCCCACACTGGTGCAGGGGCCTAACCACTTGGTCCATCTTCTACTGCTATCCCAGGCCACAGCAAAGAGCTGGATTGGAAGAGAAGCAGCCAGGACTACAACCGGTGTCCACATGAGATGCCGGCATCACAGGTGAAGGATTAACCTAGTGCACCATGGCGTCGACCCCCAAAAGCAACTTTTAAAGGGGGTACTAGCAAATCATTTCTTCAGTATGTTCTTAGATACTCAATCTGAAATTTTGCTCTCCCTCCTCCTTTTTCTGGTTTGAAGAATGAACATTCTCCAGAAAAATAATGCTGTTGTTGCATCTCAAGGCAAAAGTACCACATAGTTTCAGAAATTATAAAAAGAAACACTCCCTGGGATCCTGTAAAGGGATATTGTAAAGATATAGGTAGGAGAGGAAGAAATATTCACTCAGTTGACCTTGATACTGGGTTTATTGGGTAGTTAACATGTAAGGAATCAATGAACTAAAAAAAAAGTGCCACCCTATGCTAATAAACTTGTATCCACAACACTTGGGTCTCCAAAACAGTCCATTCACCAATTTAATCAGCCAGTAGAGATTTTATTGTTAGATGTATTATTTAATTCTGAGGTATTTGAGAGTTGCCTTGTAGTAGTTTTCAGAAGTGCATAAATGCATTGAGGCAATACAAAGATGAATAGAAGAAAAAAATCTTTGAATCTTGAGTAGCATCATTTTAGAGAGAAAAAGTTCTTAAAAATCCCCTAGTAGGTAAGCTCTTCACTAATGCAGTGGTTCTCAAATTCCTGGGAGTGGTTTCAGAAGTCTGTAATAACCAAATACACTGACTCCATGGTCATATTTTACTAATCCTGAATTACCAGATGAGGACCCTGGAGTGAAAGAAATCTGGTGACTTGCTGAAGGACACAGGGCTCTTTTGCTGGCCTGCATTGCACTTCCTGATTCTGTGACACACAGCTCTTCAACTCTTAGAATGCATACAGCCAGATATATATGGACAGCAAGAGTATAGGCATTGAAAACAGAGCAGAAAAAGTAACTTGAACAGAATGTGGCATTTCCCTGGTCTGTTGCTAACGGCCCACATGCAACATGCTTTAAAAAAAAAAAAAACAACACTCTAGCACGCATTTCACCATGGTTTAAAAATGATTCAAAGGGACATTTAGGTTACATGGTACTGAGCATGTGAGCATGCAACCCATCTGGGGACAAATGCAAAAGAGCTTCCTAGAGAGGGCTGTGTTTTCAAGCTAAAACTGGTGTGCATTTGGTCTTTGGTCATGCTTTTAAAGCCAAACACAGTATTTTAATTGTACTTTTTCAGTACTGTAAAGCCAGTAGTAAAAAAAATTCCTTTCTGCAAGGAAAATAATTATGGACATGGTTTCTAAATGCCCAAGGATTTGAAGATGTGAAAGAAACAGCTGAAATGGAATCACCTCATTTTCTTTATATTATGCACTTTATTTTTTATGAACTCTGATGTCAGTCACACTGTTTATTAAATGCTAGAAACTCCTGCCTCTCAGCTGTTACCTTTTGAGTGGCTCTTTTCTTAAGAGTTCTTTGCACAGACTCCGAGGGCTGGGTACCCCCTATACCCATACACTCTTCACTCTATTTGAAACTCCAATAAACTCAGCAGGGTCCACAACGAGCCAATAGGCTATGAATTTGGTTTGATGCTTACTGCTGTCAGCAAACGCTTCCCATTGATAAGTATTCTAAGAAAGTTTAGGCAATTTTCGTGATAGCACTGGAAGCCTACCAAAAAAAAAAAACCAAAAAAACCAAAAAAACAAAAAAAAACATTGTGGCTAGGTGAAGCAAGAAGTGACCAATTCTGGGATATGTCTGTTGGCTCTCCTAGTAAATCTAAAGCCACGGGCTCCTATGCCCAGCTTCTGTCAGTCTTAGGTACTTTTTTGGTCCTGTGGGCATTATATTTTAATCATTTCCCCAGTCTAAAAATAGAAATGATCCTATAAGGGAACAGCCTCCTTTCTTTGGCAATTATTTCCTGAGAATTCTAAGTCCTCGTGGCTAACCTTTCCTGCACACCTGGTCGCACCTCCCAGTATAATATAATATACGTAGTCAGGCTTCAGAGAATTTATTTCAATTTACATACAATCCTGCGAATCCGCTGGCGAGCTGGATGGGAAATCTGACCCAGCACGATCTTCCTTGGCTCTCCGCGTTAACAGCCCTAGGCTCCAGCAGTCCCTCCGGGGAGCCGCAGTGGGGTTCAGGAGTCGGCAAGAGGGGTGAGACTGCGGGGCTCGTTGCGCGGAAGATTTACAATGTACTTCTGGCAGGCGGCTCAGCAACCCCCTCTGTGGCTGTGGGTGTCTGGTGTGACAGAGCGGAGAAAAGCTCTCTAATCTCCCCGCGCCTGCCTCTGCCGCTCAACCGCTCCCCTCCCTCCCGCCGGGCTGGCCTGCCTCCCCGCGCGCGCTCTCGCTCGCTCCTTCGCCTTTCTCGGGGAGTTCCAGTCCCCGAATGCAGCTGGAGTAGCCTTGGCACTCTGGTCCCGGAGCCTGTGTACACAGACACGCGCGCACACACACACACACACACACACGCACACGCGCGCACACGCATGCATACGCGCTCCGGCTCTCCCCCCCGGGGAGACGGAGCAACCCTTCATCTACCTGAAGTGGATGGCCGGGCCGGACACTTCTTCCTCACTTGTCATCTCTGGAGGGCAGAGCAACACCGGAACGAGGGAGGCTCGCCGCCGCCGTCCGGGCTTGCCACCTCACGCCGCCGCCTGCCGCCGCCGCTGCTGAAAGTGTCCAGGGCGGAGGAGAAGGCTCCTCCAGGCTCCAGGACAGATCCCCGGCGTAGCTCCGCGGCCCTGGGACTGGGCGCCGGCTGATTCCCTCCAGTCTCTCCCTCCAGCACTCCCGGCCATCCTCTCCTCTCCTCTCCGGCTGCGGGGTGTATGGCTCGGGCGCCTCCCGTGCTGCCGCCGCTACCGCCGCCGCCGCCGCCGCGAGCACATCCCACCCGGAGGACTGCGCGCCGCTGGAGTGGGGGGAGAAAGCGGAAGCCCTAACTTCCCTCCCCACCGCGCCCGGTCCTTCTCCTCAGCCCCAGGGCCCGCAGGAAGCCAGGCGAGAGCGCGGCGGCGGCGGGGGCAGAGCCGCGAGCCGCAGGCGCGCCGCCGGGGCGGGGGCAGCACGTGCCCGGGCGCCCGGGGCTCGCCCGCCGGAGAAGTAGCGCGCGCTGAGGCGAGCGAGCCGCTTCCCAAGTTGGGCGCGTCCCGGAGCCCCGCGCCCCGCGCTTCGGCCGCCGCGCTCCGGAGAGGGCTGGGCTGATGGGGGGCGCCCCGGCTGCCGTCGCCTGCGGCCGGAGCCCGTCTTAAACAGAACCCTGGTCAGACTCCTCAGGGTCCCGGGCGGCGTGGCACCCTCGGCCCGCGCGCGCTCTCTCATGCCCGCTCTGGCGGCGGCCCGGGTGGCCCGCCCGCGGGGGGTGCTGGAGGGGGCGGGGGAGGAGGAGGAGGAGGCGGTGTGATGGCCCTGGACGGCGAGCGGGGGGAGCAGGAGGAGGAGAAGAAAAAGAAGAAGAAGAAAAAGAAGAGGAAGAAGAAGAAGGAGGAGGAGGAGGAGGGGGCCGGGAAGAGCAGCTCACCCTTCGCGGCCGCGATGGGCGACGACGACGCCGCGCTCCGGGCAGGCGGCAGGGGGCTCTCGGACCCGTGGGCGGACTCGGTGGGAGTGCGACCCCGCACCACCGAGCGCCACATCGCGGTGCACAAGCGGCTCGTGCTGGCCTTCGCTGTGTCCATCGTGGCCCTGCTCGCGGTCACCATGCTCGCCGTGCTGCTCAGCCTGCGCTTCGACGAGTGCGGGGCAAGCGCTGCGCCGGGCGCCGACGGCGGCCTCGCGGGTTTCCCCGAGCGCGGCGGCAACGCGAGCCTCCCGGGACCGGCCCGGCGCAACCACCACGCGGGCGGGGACTCCTCGCAGCCCGAGGCGGGCCGGGTGGCCACCCCGGGGACCCCTTCCGCCCAGCCGCCGTCGGAGGAAGAGCGGGAGCAGCAGCAGCAGCCCTGGACGCAGCTGCGCCTGTCGGGCAACCTCAAGCCGCTGCACTACAATCTGATGCTCACCGCCTTCATGGAGAACTTCACCTTCGCCGGGGAGGTCAACGTGGAGATCGCGTGCCGGAACGCCACCCGCTACGTCGTGCTGCACGCCTCCCGGGTGGCGGTGGAGAAGGTGCAGGTGGCCGAGGACCGCGCGGCCGGCGCTGTTCCGGTGGCTGGCTTTTTCCTCTACCCGCAAACCCAGGTCTTGGTGGTGGTGCTGAACAGAACCCTGGAGGCGCAGAGGAATTACAACCTGAAGATTATCTACAACGCCCTGATCGAGAACGAGCTCCTGGGCTTCTTCCGCAGCTCCTACGTGCTCCACGGGGAGAGAAGGTACGGAGGGGAGGGAGGCGGTGCCCTGCGCCGCCCCACCCCGCCAGGCGGCTCGAACCGCGGGGCGGCCGGCGACCCCAGGGACCCGGCTGGTTTCCCACGCTAGGGAAGCCGGGGCGGGGGCGGGAGGGAGCCAAGCAGGGTAGGATGCTCATCCCGCACTCGCGCCGGGGCTCGTCCTGCGGCCAGCTCCGAAAACTCACTCACCTGTGCCAAAAGCCGTACGCTGCTCCCTCCTCTAGTGCGGACCTCCCCCGTTCCTGGGTCGAAGTTCTTAAGCCCCGCGGGCCCTCGGCTTTCTCTGACAGAGCGCGGAAGCTGAGCGAAGCCCGAGTGACCTCCAGAGATTGCCAAGTTCCCGTCGAGGGGAAACGCGGCGAACCCCCAAGGCCAGGGCAGCGGCGCACCCCGCGTAGGGTGGTGGAACGGGCCAGACACCCCGCATCCCTAAACACGCTCACTTCTCTGCCTAGGAGGAGCCCCTCCCGGCAAGTGCAGCGGGAGAGGGTGGGCTTCGGCTGCGTAAAGTTTTCCCAAAGTGCAAGTTGGGATTCGGAGCGGGAAGAGCGGTCCCCAGTGGGGTGGGGGGTGCCCGTGTGACCTAGCCCGAGCTGCCAGCTCTCTGCAGACGCTGGGTCACCTCAGTTGTTGGTGCGTGCGGCGCTGCCTCTGGGAATGACTGCAGTGGCTAAGGGTGGGAAAGGCAGCGTTCAGTCTCAAATGCCCAGTGAGTGAGTGCCTTTGAAGTGCTTTAGGTCTGAGCGGTACTCCACTTTGTAGTTTTTGAGAGGCTGCGGGTTTTCTTTTTTCTTTTCCTTCCTACGACTTGTTTAAAGCCCAGACTTTGGAATCCAACTGCCCGGGTTCGAATCACCGCTGAGGTGGTTTGAGAAAGGTACTATACCCACCTCTAGTGTTCATTATGCACTGTTCAGGAACCCGATCCTACAGGAAGCCTCTGGGTAGATAACTGTCATCAGCATTCTCTGTTTTACAGCTGAGGCAATAGAGACACAGACAAATCTCGTAACTTGACCCAGATCACAGTGAGCTGACAAAGCAGGGATTTAGAAACAGGTAGTTTGGCTCCAGAGCCCAAACTTTGAATTCTAACCTGGGGATAATACTACCTGTTAGAGGATTTGTGCAGATGTTTGTGATCAAATATATTGAAAAGCATTTAACCCTGTGCCCGGCTGGGGTAGGTGAGCTTTCTATAACAGTAGGTTCTGTAATACATTGTGCATTGAGTGACACTTGCTCTTTCCTCTTGCCCATTGCATTTAAAATAACTTCGGTTAATTAACTGCTGACAACCAAAGTGGGCTTAAAAATGAAACCACCAACTTTAGCAGAAGAGGCAATGTGGAGGTTAGTAAGGAGGCAAGAACTCTCCTTTTCTCATAATAGCAAAACAAAACAAAAACATCAGGGCTCAGAGCAGCCAGGGGCACGTCAGGTCTTCAGGGTTGTCATTAGAGAGCTAGGTTTTCACCTTTGGTTCTCTAATCCCTGGTCGAGGGCTCAGGATGTTGTGTAAGAGGCTAGGAAAATTCTAATTTTCCTACAAAAAGTTATTTATAAATGCTGTGAAGTAACCTCATATAAATAAACTGCTCAGTGCATTAGTAGTTGCATGAGAGTTAAAGCCTCCTATAAATGAGTGTGTAGATTATTCAATTTCTACCTCTTCTGATCAGGTACACATAATTTAAAGCTCTTTCCATCACTTTCAACATACTGTAAAGAATACAGATTAAAAGTACTTTTTAAACCCACAATCATGTCAAACATGGGAGAAAGGCATAAAAGGCACATTTGCATGTTATGTTTAGAAACAAGTTTGTTACCTCTGAATGTCAGTGGTGGGAGTTGCATATCATTACTGATAAATTTTGCTGTGATGAAATAAATAGGTCCAGCAAATCCTGTTTTGAGCTATGCCAAAATACATTTGGCAGAGCTGAGCTTGTTTTGGTCAGTGCTTTCAAATTAACAGAACCCTTAAAACGACCAGCTGTTTCTGCTTGACCCATAACGGATTTCTTGTACCCCTAGTGCCTATTTGTATTCAAACTTTCTCCTTCAGTTTTCTCCAAAGATGTAAATAAATTGGTTGAAAGTTTAACCTAGTGCACATGTATGGTTAAAACGTGCATCCCAGTAGGACACCCCAGAGTGGCTTTGTTTCTAAGAGAAAGTCCTTCTACCCTTCCCCCCTTCTTCTTTGACACCACAGTGAATCTGATCATTTCTTGGATGTTTCTACCAGGATTGATAAAGCAAAATAAATCTAACAAACCATTTCACACTATGTCAGCATTCCATTTTTAAACTTCTTCCTTGTTGTTTCTGAGGCTACTTGAAGCTTTTCTAAGCAGACCAATTTCAGGAACTGAGCCAGAGTTGAACTTTATTGGTATTGATTTTGTCCTCAAAATGCAATGTAAATTGGCATTTTAAAACCCACTTTCCAAAAGGACACAGATGCGAACTCTGAATTTTCATTTGATTAATGATTAAATATCTTGGTGTTTAGTTAGTCATAATTTTTGCCAATTAAATTATAGAATTAGTTTCATAATGAAAATATTTAATCTGCCAAAGGTCTACAATGAATTACTTGAAATACTTAAAAAAAAGTAATGCTGCAATTCAGTTCACTTTATTTAGCCTACATAAAAACAATAATTCATTGATATCCTAACAGTATGATTCTTCAACTCACTCCTCAGAGATATGAGAGGGAGAATTTTGGTAAGGGCAGGAGATTAGGTTCTACCATGTGCCACATGCCTTTGGCCTCTGAAGGGTCTGATCTGCCATTCATTGTTTTTGTGCTACAGGAAGACTTACTTTTTCTGGTTTCCATACTATGGTGAATAAGGGTTAGAAGACAGATGCCCCTTGGAAGCCCAGAATTCCCCAACGCGAGGCCAATCTCCTAGTCTTAGGTCATCATTTGTCACAGAGAGAACACCTGTTGAGTACACAAAGTATGTACTCTTAAAATTGCAATGTTTACATACAAGCAGTAAATTATCTCCACTAGGCAGAACACATACTCTCACCTTTTCCTCAAGAAGGTGTGCAGCATGCAGATAAAAGGAGTGTACGTTTATGCCATCTTTTCTTAGAATTTGTTTGCCTAGAATTAGGTAAAATGTTCATTTACCTGAAATAATCATTGCTTTTCGGTAGCCAGATGGTGAGCACACCTATGTTCAAAGTAGGCTACCTTAATTTAGATCCAGATGGTCCGCTTGAAAGAGGAAATTTACCCCAAGTAAATGAACATTTTAGATATTTTCAAAGGGGAGACTGTCTCTCTTTGACAGAATTTGATTGGGTCTAGAAAATGCCAAAGTGACACGAGACAGCATAAAAATAGAAGGTCTTCTTCTATAAAGGATTGTTTAGAGAGAAACTGTGATCTTCAAGTAAAATGAGAAAATAATAATTGTAATTTTCAAAGAAAATTGGAACCATGCTTCTGCAAAAATCTTGGAAGTATGGAAGATTTTGTCTTTTAGTAGACATGTGTTCTTTTGTAGTTTAGTGTGCATAGTTTGATGCTGTGTTAGTTTTTCTGGAATGAACTAATAATGATATTTAATAAAACCAAGAAAACTACCTCATTGTTTTTATGCTGAAAGCGTCTCTATTTGTCCTACTCAATTTGGGGAGCAGATTTCCATGAACAAGGGGGAGCTCACAGATTTTTTGCCCCTGGATAGAAGTCTATGAACTGAAACAATTTTGAGAACCATTTGTTTCTGTGAAAACTTTTTAAATGGTTCCTTAATGGACATACTTCATTGTTTTCCTGTCAGGTACACATAACCTCATGGCTAAACTGAGTCCAGTGTACACTTTGATCATAATTCAAAATGCCACCAATAAGTCTAACATATATATATGAATATGTATGTAAATATCTATATACATACACACACACAGAACTCTGGCCATCTAAACTCATGCAGGAAAACTCCTAAAATTTGTGTTTGTCTTCCATATTTTCTATGGTGCCATCTGATTTGCTCACCCTGGATTATAGTAATAAAACATAGTTTCTCTGACAGAGTTAAATTAGTTTGCTCCTGTTTTACTTTATTCAATGCAACTCCAAACAGTCTGTCTGCCCTGAATATTTTTTTCAAACAAAAATGGATCTGCTACTAGCTTTCTCAGTATTTATTTGGTATGTACAACATGTTTTCCCCTCATTTTTGTCACTGTGTTTGGTTATGGGCTTGGGACAAGATGATAGGGCAGTAGTTTAATTTGCTTGGGAATAATGACATTAGGTCAATATGATTTTAAGACTCACATCTTTAGGCATGACTTCAAAGAATAATGCAAAGACAGTAAGGAAGAGTTATTTTACCTTTAAAAAGATAAGTATGTTACAGTCTGTAAGGACGAGCATCCCTCCTTTACTCCTGCGCTCATCTTCCCGCTTCACAGCAAGGATAATCATCATCCCATTCTGTTCCTTCTCACCAGCACCACCAGTCATCACCACCATCACCATTATCATCATTGTCATCACCACCACTACCGTCATCACCATCATCATTTTCATCATTACCACCACCACCACCATCATCATCCTCTTAGTTCTTGACATCCTCACAGGAGTACAGCAGTGGCTGGTTTCCCGTAGAGTTTTTCAAAGTCCCATGCCCCCCTATTTCCTAGACTTAGTGGAAGCCCTCTCTTGCAGACAATTTTAGTATGCAGTGTTTGAGAATGTTGTAAAATGAGGAAGTATTTTCTGCTCCTCCCTGTGTGTCCAGTTGCACAGCTTGATGATGCTGGTGGGACCGTGGGGCTGGACTAAGATCAGCAAGGTGGTGTGGGGCTGAATTGTGGTGAAGGGCACAGGCTCCCTGCCCTCTGCCTCCAGACCTCTGGGTGCCCAGGAGGGCCTGATGCTTAAGGGGCTCTGACACAAGCTATGTAGGTGCCGGCTAAATTGGTCCCTCCCAGTGCACGCCCATGTTGAATTGCAGGATGAAGTTTTTAATTATTGAGATCTCTTTCTTCATTATTGTGCAGCTGAAGGAAACCAAATCAGATGATGGACAAAGAAGTTTACAAACCACCATTACTTTGATCTCTTTTTGAGAATAGATTCAAGACTTTTGGTTGTGCTAGAAGATGGGAAAGGGTGTGTTTAATGTGTTGATTCTCCTCCTGCACAGTGACGCTTGAACCAGACTGCGTGCCTTCATGTCTGACTTTGCAACTCTAACTTCATGACCTCAGCCAAGTTTCCAGGTTGTGCTCTGTGGTCCTTATCTGGAAAATGGAAATAAAATGATAACTGTTTCATGGAATTTTTGTAAGGATTACATAAAGCTCCTAGAACAGTGTCTGACAATTGGTCAGCACTTCGGACAGTATTAAATATTATATTTTTACATGGCTGGAGGTCTACTATTTTTGCTGGTACAAAGTCTCATAGGACCAGTGTTCTTGTTTGGAATTTCCCCTGGCTCGTTAAATGATGGGGCAGTGGTCACTGTGGACAATCTTTTGTTTGCTGTTTGTTTTGCCCCCAAAACAGAATGCAGAAGATGAACAGGCAGAGAGTGGGAGAGAAGACCCAGAGTGCTGTCATCAGGAAGAGGTGAGGGAGAGGGCAGGCTGTGATTTCATGGTGAGAGAAATCCCAAGCTTGGATCAAACATCAGGAGATGGAGAGGGTTGAGGGAGTGGAAAGACGGGGGCAACAGAAGAAACACACAGCCCTCTGATTTTAGAGTGCTCTGTCTGCCAGTTGTGAGAATAGCAGGAAACAGCAAAGGGTCAGGATGGTGCCATTTCACATGGAGGAAAACCCACAGCACCAAGGAAAGAAGGATCTGGCTGGCTGGCTAGACTTTATGTGCGTTTCGACAGTAGCAGTACTTTATAATATTCACGTAATGTTTTTCCTCTTTCCACTATAAAACAAATGAACCTCAGACACTAATTTTATTTATTCTTATGAAAACCTAATGTTATGGCTTGGGAAAGCAATTTTAGTGCATTCCTAATACTTTTCATCAATGGTGATCAAGTACTCAGTACTCATTTTTGATGAGTATTTAGTACTACATAACTGGGGAAACAATTATGAATAGTATGCTCTGTTTTTATAACACGATTATTCACATATGCAGCACTTCCTACATACATATTGCTGGCATTATTGCATTATGTTTTTAGTTTACTAGAATGGTTATTTAAAAAAATAGACTACACACTTGCTTATATCGTTGAATATTCAGCAGGAGTACTTCTCTTTTGAAATGGCAGAGGTTTAATGACTCATTGAAGTACATAAAAATACACACAGTCTAAACAAGGACCCATTTGAGCTTAAAATGTTTTGTCATCGAGTAACAATTTGCATTTTGATTAACAACCTTATGTGACTTCTATGACCTTGTAACTTGGTTCATTTTAAATGGGACAGATGTCACTCCCATGACCTTGTAACAGTCTGCTTACTGCAATCAATTGAATAGTAACTAGATGGCCCTTGGAACTTTTCATTTGGTCTTGGGACTTTTTATTACCAATCTTAAACTATTATAACACTAGGCAAATTATAATTGCCTGGAGAAAACACTGCTAAGATCAGAGGGCTGTGTGTTTATTTTGTTGCCCCTGTCTTTCCATTCCCTCAAAGGTCATTTTTCATTGTGTTGTACATGTGGTATGTATAGATGTGGCCCAAACAGAAATCTTGCAAATATCCCTTGCTACTTGTGAGATTCTCTTGGTTTTGGTGGATGCTATAGTCAAAAGCCATGAATTCATCTGAATACTAACAGTGTTATGTAAATCATTGTTTCCTTTGCATATCTTACCTTTATGAAAAATCAAACTGAAAAATAACGGAGCAGAAATTGTTTTGTATCACATACACGTAATTTGTTGGCAGTATCAACCAGCGTTAATGCATTACTTCTGCTGAATGTTATCATAATGACTTGACACAAGTAGCTTGCCTAGTGAACTTCCGCAGAAATATGAAGAAATCAATTCTCTATATCCTTCAGAGGCAACACAGAGCTTTAAGCCCTCCTTCTTAGCTCAACTAAAATGTCAAATGGACAAGTTAAGAAAATCAGGTAATTTATTTTAGATAGATGAGAATTAAAATACTTGTGTGTTTTCATATTTTTCTAGGTATGCTAGAGTGACATTCTTCGAGTGACACTTCCAGAATGTCACATTGGAAGTGGAATTTTTGATGGTAACAAAGGGCTTCATTAAAAGATAAGAATTATTTTATTTAAGAAAGCAAGAGAAAAACAGACAACACAATACTTTTCCCCATTACTTTCCAACTCCTTTTGTTGTATTTTACTTTTTGCTATATTTCCATGATATATTTCATATATACATTGTATATTTCAGTTTTTAATTAATTTTGTTCTTATTAGAGGTGGTGTCCTATAAATACCTCATTCCTGAAATTAACTCAGAAATCCTCTATTTTCTTGTCTAAATCACTCTTTCTACAGGGCTATTTGATGTTTTTAATGACACTAACCAGAAAAGTCTCCCTTCCACCAATTGAAGGCAATCATAAAATCTATTATGGTGAGAGCAATATGTATTTTTGAAATCCTGTAGGCACTGTTGCCTGTTGAGGGTACTAAGCTGAAACTGGCTCTCTCTTAGAGAAGTGAATATCAAGGGTGAGAGAGGTGTTAGAGAGGGACTTGTAATACTGTGTAGTGAAGCCAGACATGACAGCACATGGGAACTCCATATGTGTGTCAAAGCTTTTTAGATGGGTTCTGTGTTATCGTAGTTATCCACTCATTTTTCCATCCAACTTTGAACTTTAAATATCTACCCAGGTTTCAAGACTGATTCTTGGTTTCCTTTACCATAAAACCTTCTTTGAGTTCTTTAGGCTGTTGCTTCTTCAGTGGGGCGGTTTTGCCCTCAAGGGGGCATGTGGATGGTGTAGAGACATTTTGAGTCGTTGTAACTGGGGAGCAGTTATGCTGCTAGTGTCTACTGTGTAGAGGCCAGGAGTTCTGCTAAAATCTTACAGTGCATAGGCTGGCTCCTCACATTGAGTCGCTATCCAGACTAAGAGGCCACGCTGGAGAAGCTCTGCTTTAGGGAGTGCAATTTCATTATCTGTTTTCCTTCTTTATCATGACTTTTTGCATGATATCCATTTAGGTATATGGTACTTCAGAAATTTCATGGAAAATGGAATTACAAGATAAATTATTTTGGTGCAAAATTTTTTGAAATTCGTATATAAACACTGAAAAGCTTTTCATTTATATATATTTTCCATGAACTTTTTGAAAACCTCTCAAAATTTTATTTTCCTAGAGTATAAACTCCTTGCAGGGGGGTGTATATTTATACTTTTCTCCTCGGTGCTGCACACTCAAAAATGAAATTAAGAGGAGCAAATGCACCATAGAATTTGTAGTAAAAAGCCATTTAGTGGTAGTGTAATTTAAGTTTTTAAATGAATCTCATTACACTGGGGGATATGTATTTATGGTAGGATCTGGAGCCCGGGAAGGGCCTTAAATATAATCTAGTCCAACTGCTCTTCTATACCGAGGGACTCCTTTTGATTTTCTAAATACTGAATTGAAATTCAGTTGTAATCACCCTCAGGTGCCAGACTGTGAAATTGGTATTTCCCCATTTAGACATTATCAGAATATATGGTGGCCCTCTGCATAGATATATACTGTGTGTATGAATTCATTAAGAATCCAAATAACAGAAAAAGCCATGCAATTATCTTCATTGTTGTTTTCAACCCTGAGGATGAGTGGTTTTAACTGGTATGTTCCTTAACATGTGTACTCACTAAGTAAGGCAAGAGGAGACTGCATGTTTTCTCTGCATAAATATTTGGCTTATGAATTTCTCATTAGCCCAGCGATATTTACATCATCTACATCTAATAAATTCCTGTCCATTTATTACTTAATGTCAAAGACACTTTTGATTTTTACTTAAAGATGAATGTATTCTAATTAACAACCTCTATTGAACT
Source organism: Oryctolagus cuniculus (assembly GCF_964237555.1). Taxonomy (NCBI): domain Eukaryota; kingdom Metazoa; phylum Chordata; class Mammalia; order Lagomorpha; family Leporidae; genus Oryctolagus; species Oryctolagus cuniculus. The sequence goes on from NC_091442.1 coordinate 74,939,938, forward strand.
CTGGGAGAACTTTTCCCATAGTGTAATTAGTTGTCTTGTGCATGTCTGAGTACATATAGGTAAACACACATGCACAAACATTGGCATTTTTTTTCTATTTGTACTGCAAAGAACTTAAAGACAAAATTGGTTATATCTTTAAAAAAATAAAGATCCTAGCAAGCGCCTAATATGGTGAAAAGCTCACAAACACCTTACCGTGTTGTTATTCAGTGATTAGAATTGGAATTCTCAGATTCTTGAAAATTAAAAGGGAGCCCTTTTCCTCATTTGTGAAATTCCATGGATATCTTTTAAATAGACTCCGTAGAGAAATATCAAGCTCAGTGGACATTTTAATTAGTAAGTTGAAAGATAAGATTCATGAGTAATATGTAAGATAAAAGCAAAGGACGATAAAATTGTAAGTGGGTGCATTTTAACTAAAAGCTGCTGACATTTCATTAAGCAAAAACGTAATATTACCAGCAGAAAATAACAAAAAAAAATTACTGCGATTCTGGCAATTTGGAAAAAAGAGCTATTGTCATCTACAGCTGAAGTAAAACATTGTTTATAACTTATAGGTAAAAATTTTACTCTTTTTTTTTAAAGATTTATTTATTTATATGAAAGGCAGAGTTAGAGACAGAGATAGCAAGAGATCTTTTATCTGCTGGTTCACTTCCCAAATGGGGTGGTTCGAAGCCAGAGGCTAGGAGCTTCCATGTAGGTGTAGGGCCCCAAGCACTTGGACCATCTGCTACTTTCCCAAGCACATTAGCAGGGAGCTGGGTTGGAAGCCAAGCAGTTGGGTCTGGAACCAGCACCCATATGGGATACTGGTATTGCAGAAGGTGGCTTTACCCGCTACACAACAACACGGGCCCCAATTTTACTGTTTTTGAAATATAATTTGCTTTTAATCAGACATGAAGTGTGTGTTCTAGTCTCAGCTTTGTGTTAATTGCTAATGTAACTTTAGACAAGTTAACCCTACTGGATCTACTTTTTCATTTCAGAAATTCATGAGTGGCACAATTTGTTTCTAATATTACTTCTAGCTTCAATCTTATATACATATAAAGATTTATAGTTAAAGGTTCTTTCTTCTATATTATCTCGTTTTATCATTTTGACACTTTTGAAAGAAAAACATAGAAAACACAATTACTATTCTTCTACCAATGAAAAAATAGGCTAAGGCAGTTAAGTCACTTAGCTAAGCCTGGTGTGTAGTAGACCAGTGCAGTTTAAAAGATAGCTCTCAAAAACTTTCTTACAAGATAAGTACACAATTAATCTTTAAGATTTCTTCTTTCTCTGTTTCAAAATGCAACTTTTAGAAAGCAGACACTCAGAGATAAATGTAAACTCCATCATTTTTAAATGGAGTGGACTTACACTTCCTGGTGTGAGCCAGGGTGGCCACTGAGATTCTACATGCACATCAACCTGTATTGATTGGTGGTAGCTGCCTCAAGTCCTGTGCTGAGAATAACTTAATAATTTCGATGCCAAGTTCAGGCTCAGTGAGAAAATATGCTGTGATAGATTAGCCATGTGAAACCTGGGTGGTGGGAAGGGGAGTGATGGCAGAGCTACTCACAGAGGAAAGAGCCTTTCAGAGAAATTACTTTAGAATTCAGTAATGGCTTACAAAGTGCCTGACGCTGACTTGCCTTGCATTAAATTTTGTAAGTAGTATCATTCAAAAAAACTGACTTTTGCCATGAATGTTTTCTTGTTTAGAACGGCGTCTTCCTTAAAATGCTTAATTTGAATGTCTTCACTTGTAACCATTAAGCTGGGACTTGAACCAGTGCCCGTATGGGATGCTGGCACTGGAGACTGCAGCTTTACCCACTACACCACAGTGCCAGCCCCACTCACTGCTATATTTTATGTAGACATTTATTATGTTAATATATTGACAGGTAATACATATATTATATGTAGTAAAAAAATTAAAAGAAGAGACTTTGGACTATTCAGTATAGAAGGTATGTTACTGTCCTTCAAGAAAGGTTTAAGATAATGGGACTAACATTGGAGCATGCCATATTGGTGTGCTAGTTCTGAGTACTGGCCCCTCGATGTCTTATCCAACTTGCTGTAAATGCACCCAGGAAGGCAACAGATGAACCCATATGGGAGGCGAGGATGCAGCTCTAAGCTCCTGGCTTCAGCCTGGCCCCGGCCTGGCTGTTGTGGCCATTTGGGGAATGATCCTTCAGATAAAAGATCTATCATGCTCCTCCTCCTCCTCATCTCCCTCTCCCTCTGCCTCTGCCTTTCAAATAAATAAGACTTTTAAAGATTGAAGACAGTGTGACTCAAGCATTGCAGTTTATTAACAGCTGCTGCATACTATTTAGAGATAGACACTTTACATATTTTTCCTCTAAGCTTTACAATATAAGTTAGTTGATTATTTCTTTTTTAACTTAAAAAACATTTACTCTAAAAGCAGAGAGAGACATAGAGATATCCTATCTAATGGTTCATATCCCAAATTCCCCAAATATCCAGAGTTAGGAGCTGGGAACTCACTTGGAGTCTCCCATGTGGTTGGCAGTGACGACTTGAGCCTTTATTGCTGCATCTCGGGTTATACGTTATCAGGAAGATGGAATCAAGAGAGGATCTAGAACTGAAACCCAAGCTCTCTGATATATATGGGATGTGGACATTCCAGGCAGTGTCTTAACCCCTGTGCCAAACGCCTGTTCTATTATTTGCTTTTTAAGAAGTGAACAGCCATATGTCAGGAAAGTTTAGTAATTGCTGAAGATAAGGTTAAGCTGTGGATACAGAATTCAGACCAAGATTTACCAGATTTCAAAGTCTTTTCACAAAACCAGGCAAATCTTATAATTTGAGGCCACAGATATTTCCCAGTGATTGTGTTATTTATATATCTGTGTATTATTTTTGAATTTTGGCCACATTGTCTTTACATCTTATGTATCATCAGCTTCAGGAAGGAGCATGAAACACCATAAAAGAGAATCATTATTTTCCAATCTTTGCTGATATGATTGTCAATGAAATGTTTTTCTGTGGAGTATAATGTTTCACCAAGTAAGCACCTCTGTGGGTTTAGAGAATTTACTTTAATTGAGACAGAAGCTTCCCTGGAGAACTTTTATTGTTGGGAACGTAGATTATATATGAATTGTGCTTTCATGCTTTTCAAGCACTAAAGTTCAGTTCAGAAAAAAAATTGCAATTTGGCAAAATATATTATCAGCACAAGCATATAATGTGGCTATAATTTAACTCAAGCCATAAATGTAATTAAGAATGTCCTTTTATTTATTTTTTTTTCAGATTCCTTGGTGTTACTCAGTTTTCACCTATACATGCCAGAAAGGCATTTCCTTGTTTCGATGAGCCAATCTACAAGGCCACTTTCAAAATCAGCATCAAGCATCAAGCAACCTATTTATCTTTATCCAATATGCCGGTGGAAACTTCTGTGTTTGAGGAAGATGGATGGGTTACGGATCACTTTTCACAGACCCCTCTCATGTCCACATATTATTTAGCCTGGGCAATTTGCAACTTCACATTCAAAGAAACTACCACCAAGAGTGGGGTCGTAGTAAGTATTCTCAAATTAATGATGTTTTTGGTTAATGCATACTCTTTGAACTAACTTGATTTCTGGATTAGCATTGAATCATTTCTAACCTCTTCATGGCTTACATAGCTGAATCCTTTCCTTAACCCCTGGGGGCCAAATTGTCTTCCTGGTTTCAGAGTCAGATAAGCTGCCTCTTCTATACCCAGCCCTCCTGTTCCTTTAACCGCCTCCACCTGCCATTCCCAACATCCTGGTCCCTCTTCATTTGTAACCCAGTTCCTGGGTGTCTGTAGAATAGCTGCTGTCTCTTTTGGGAAATTGCCTAGTTCTGTTTGTGTGGCTGGGAAAGCTGCTGCTTTTTATTATAAAATATTTCAAATGCACATAAAATGTGGCACATAATATAAAAACTCCATATACCTAGTAGCCAGATTTATAGAATCTAGACATTTTACCACATTTTACTGTCTTTGCCTCAGTGTAATTGAACTGTTGAGAAATAAAACATAGTGGGTAGAGTTGAAACCCTCGATGTGAACCTTCCTGATCTCATTGCCTGGCCCCATACCATTGACCCAAATTTAGTATTTGCCATTTCCTTGCATATTATTGTCTAATTGCTAGTTATTTGCAAATATCTATTTATAGCATATATCAGGCTTTAAAATTGCATGCAAATTTAATGATTTAATATTATAGATAAATTTTTAATGATTTAATATTATAGATAACATTCTGCAACTGATTTTCAATTCATTTTATTTTTGTAGGAAAGCTTAGATATAAGGAGCGCTATCTGCGTTCGATTTATAATAAGAGTCAGGAGGATTGTTTTTGGTCACTGTCCTTTGTGACACCATAGTGTCTTAAGAATTTTTCACATACTACTGCACCGCATGAGTCTTGGTTAGGCCATGCTGAGTTAACAATTTCTTCCTTATTTCAGTGGTTTATGTGATATGATAAATATGCATTTATTTTAATTTTCATATTGACCCTAAAGCAAGGTATTATGATTCCACTTTTTCTAAATGAGCAAATTGAGGTTTAAAGAGATTAAGTAATTATCCCAGGGGCAAAAAGTAAGCAAGTGGTAGAGCTGTAAATCAAATCTCTGTTGGTTTGATCCCAAGTTTTAGGCTTTTCTCTGTGCCCTAGGAACCCTGTGATTGACCATTTCTCCTGTATGTCTCTAAGGGAAGTCATGATGTGCTTTGCTCATCCAATGTTTATTCTATTCAATATATCTTGAACAGAATAAAATCTATATTTTTAATCTGTAGGATGTTCATAACTCTATAATAACCTAAATTAAAAAAAACAGTTTTGCATAAAAAAATTCCTCACTGTGTAAATTTTAATTTAAATCATTGTAAAACCTACTTAAAAATAAGTTGCATACAAAATTAATTCATTACTGAAGAACTGCAAATACTGAATTTATCTAAGCAGTCATTAAAATAACGTGTTCAATGCTGACCATACAGGTCAAATGCCTCTTTACTCCTCGGGGGCTTCTAGCCGTTTATATGTGGAATTCCTCTGATGTCTGTTAATGCTTTTTGTGGACATTTCAAGGCTGTACTCTTTGGGCCATACACAGAAAAGCAACAAGACATCTCGTTTCCTTTTGCATCTTCAAAAGTTAATGATTGAGTTGCTATGGGTCAGCTAGCACAGGGTACACTGGAAATGCTTTTTCCTAGTATGTTTTCTTTAAAGTATCTTAAGTGTTCTCAGTCCTACACTATTACGCTTGTTGCTAAGTGACCCATTTTTAAAGCCAGATACACTCTAATTATTTAGATGTGATTTTTTATTAGAGTTAAGAATCTCTAAGTAATTAGTAAACATTTTAAAATTCCTACTTAATGATTTTTATGTAGGAAAGGAGAAAACATGTTACCAGAGAACATTGAAAGGTCAACTGAAATAAAAATTTTAGATTATATAATCTAATAATACTAACATCAATAAGAGGGAACACAAAAGTGCCATCGCAGCTCTTATTTATCAACTGTGGAAACACAGTTTGAAACTTGACTCTCTTTTTCAGTCACCCCTTGGAAATCCAATCTATTTTCTTTTCATTGCTTTTTTTCCTCTTTATTACTGGAAGCACATAGGAATGACATTTCTCAACCCTTAACAGCTGGAAGGAGTGGAAATTTAGCTTTAGAGCCTAGGATGTGGGATAGTCATGTGAAGTCCAGGGGGTGGTTTCAGGTCAGAAACCAAAGCAATTTTCTTTGAGAGAAGAGAGAGGAGCTTCAGTAGCATAGTAATAGTGCCCAGTTGAATTGTAGCAGTGCCCTAAGTATGAATATTTGAAGCATCATCATCTCCATCATCACTTGTTTATCAACTCACCTCTCCTTTGTGACATTATTCCAAGTAATTAGAAAGATAAAGAAAATGCAGCCTTCAAACAGAATCCACACTTGCAGACATGTTTTGTTTACCATCTTCAACACGGCTTGATATTTTTCTAATTAGTTGTCAACATTTAGAAATTGAGAGGTTGTGCATAAATTATTTATTTCTGGATTTTTGTCAAAAATTGAAAGATCTTGTAACAGTGGGCTCATATTCCCTGCTTGGCAACATTTGTTGCTTCATTTATTCTTTTAATAGTTTTTGAATGAATGTTGGATGTTGTTTGAGGCTGTAGAGATAAAGCAGCAAACCAAACAGAAAAGGTTCCTGCTCTCAAGGAGTTTACATTCTACTGGGGTGGGAGAGGTGATAAATTAATAAAAAGTACAGTATGGCAGATGGTGGTGTGTGCTGTGGCTGACTCATTTACAAGGGTATTTGTTTTACAGTGTAAATTAATCCAGATCACTTTTGTTCCTCTGTGCACAGTCTACCTCAGCATTGTGTATTACCTGTTTAATTCTATGGTCATTTGGATTTTCAGCCCTTCTCTAGAGGCGTAATTCAGCAGGGTTGCCAAGAAATATGCATGTGAAAAGCACTCAGTTCACTAGATGTGAATAAGTGATGCTGGTATTCACTAATTGCAAAATGAACATTGGACATTGTAGAAAATAAATTAACAGCAGTTTAGAAGAGAGCAAAATTGTTAAGAGTGAGAGTCTAGGGACATGTTTCATGGAGCAGATAAGAGTTAGTATGATCCTGAATGCTGATGTTTGTCTCTGAGAAGCAAATATCATATTCATATAATCCTTGGCAAGGGAAATGTTATTAAGACAATACCTAAAGGCAGATAGGTATATCTCCATGGAATGTGGTATAATATTATGGTAATAAAAATGGATTTTAGAATCAGATAGGTCTGTTTCAGAATTTTTGCTTTGTGTTCCTGTGACCTTGGTCAATTACTTAATTTCTCTTTATACTGATTTCATATTTGAAAGCTGAAAGTATGAATTTTTCCTTTGCAATTTTGTTCTGATTACTATTGTGTCATAATCAACTGTTAGAACTGAGTGGTATAAAGCAACCATTTTATTCTGCTGAAAGTTTCTATGGGTCAGCAATTTGAAAGGGCACAGTCAGGGTACTTTGTGATTTTTAGTGATGTCTGGGGCTTTGTTTGGGGAGATGTGTTGAATGGGGGCCACAGTCATTTGGGATAGTCTCTCTCTGGTGATTATCCTGTCAGTCAGCTGGGGATGCTGGTCATGCCATCTGTGTGTAGCCTGTCCATGTTACCTGGGTTTGCTCAAAGTGTGATGGCTTCAGATGGCTGGACTTCTTACTTGATAGTTAAAAGTTCCAAAGTTGAGTGCCTCTTGAGAGCTATATGGTCTTTTTTGAATTGTCTTCAGAAGTCACACTGTATCACTTCTGCTACATTTGATTAGTTACAAATCAGTCACTAAAGTCCTAATTTAACAGAAGGAAGAATAGACCTTAGGTTTTGATGGGAAGAGTGCCAACATATTGTGGATATTTTTGAAAACTTACACAGTCTGTTCCCATATACAATATCTGCCTGTCAATGGGTCTCATCTTACTACAACATTGGACTCAAGTCTGAGGTCAAAGATCTCACCATTTTTTAAAAGATTTATTTATTTATTTGGAAGTCAGAGGATATTGACTGATGATTGATTTCACTTCTCAAATGGCTGAAATGGTCAGAGTGAGGCCAGGCTGAAGCTAGGAGCTTCTTCCAGCTCTTACATGTTGAGTGCAGGGGCCCAAGGATGGGTACCGTCTTCTGCTGCTTTCTCAGACATATTAGTGGGGAGCTGGATCGGAACTGAAGCAACTAGGACTTGAACTGGTGCCCATTTGATTTCTGAAGACCTGTTACTTAAAGAGAAAAGTTGTCTATCTCTCCTGCCCCAGACAATGAAGAAATGGGAATACAATTATTGAAATAGCATTCTGTTTGAGAATGGAGGAAATAGGAAGATTCAGTGGTCAATGGTCCATAACAATTCTGAAATCCAGCTGGTCATGTGTTAACAGTTATTTTTGCTTAGTGATAACCCCTGTGGGTTGTTTTTCTTGGCATCTGACCCAAGTCTTTGGGCTCTTACTTTTGCCTTCTAAAGAATTCTTTCTTTCCCAGGTAAGAAGTACTTTGTGTTTGCAATTAAATAATAAATAAAAGTAGTTTGTGTTTGCAATCAACTTGAAGAACCCTGGATTTCCACAAGTAAAAAGTTGGAAGTCCAGAGGTCTGTTTTTCTTTTGTGTTGGCTCTGTTATTTAAGTCCAGGCAAGACTACCTATATTTAAAAAAAAAAAAAGCCATTTGCTTTTGATGTATCAAGCTATGTCCTCTCCAGCAGACAGAACTATACCCACACCCACAGATCTCTTTTAGTTGAACCTTTGCCTGCTTTGCTATGTGGAATAAAGGTTACCAAATGCTCATTATTGAACAGAGAATTCTTTGATATGCCCTTAACATTTTTGTAAAGGCTTTTGCGTTTTTGAAGCAGTTATGGGGAATCATGAGTTTTGGCTGTCTTAAGTCATCATCTTGGCTTCATCTTTGGTTATGTTTTCCTGATAGTGACCTACATATTGTTTTTTTCTGAAACTTTTTCCTACATTGAGAATCTGCCATGTGCAGGCAGGTGGGAAGGTGAATTTTAATTTCAAACTTAGAAAATCTGACTGTTTTGTATTTTTTCTAAGTTTTGGTTGAAAGCAGGACAGGTTGTTCTTAAGCTCATCCCCCCGCCCCCCCTTTTTTTAAGTAAAATCCATGGCCAGTGAGAAGAAATGTGGTGGTACCATCAATGTTCTATATGGGAATCCCCTTAACTAGAAAATATAGCTCAGTAGTTAGATTTTTCATTTTCCTTAGTACTGTAGGTAACAGGGCTATCATCTCCTTCCTTTCATATTCCAATGACATTTACCCTAATGTCCTTTAAGTCTGTAAGCTTCTGCTACAATCCCTTCCTGGCTCCTGAGTTTCTGTCCATAGTCTGGTACCAAAACCAGTGCTATATATTGCTAGGCTTTTGTTGTAGCTGAGTTCTTCCAAAATGGTTCCACTTCAGTATTGTGAAAAAAAAAAAAATCCTAACATTAGCTATAAAAAAAATCACATTTTTTATGCTTGTCGATTCTGTAGATCATGAGTTTGGACAGTACAAAGAAAGGAATGAACTCAGCTGTGCTTCATGATGTCTCAAGCCTCAGCTGGCAGTGACTCGAAAGCTGGAGTCAGAAACGTCTGATGACATCTTTGCTAAGTGTCTTCCCTTGATGTTGGCTGTCTTGTGAGACCTCATTTGGGGTTTTCATCTGGGTCACATATGAGTGATCCCTCCATGTGGGTTGAGTTTCACTGTTCACTGTCTTAGTGATGAGATTTTGTGTATATAACTTAAAAATGGCACTATTTCTCTGTAGTTTCCTACTGAAAACAAAAATGAGTCTCAAGAGAGAATTGAGAAGTATTGATTAATGTACTCTGAGCATATATTCTAGCTTTTAAAAAAATCTTTAATAATGAGTCTTGCTCTTCTCATAGCTTGATAATGGCCCATAGAGAAAGAAAAAATACTAACAAGAGTTGGATTATAATCTATATAAGATTATAAATAGGGACTTCCTGCTTACTCCCAGAGAGTTAATTTCCCTCTTCCTTTCTACTCATGGACTGCTTTGTACATGTATTTTCTCATAGCCATTATCTTGCTGTTCAAGGTTTTTTTCTGGCTGGTTTCTTTGCTCCTTTAGACTGTGCACTCTTTGAAGGCAGGTGTCATATCTTATTTTAGCAAGATCAGTAGTCTACATTATATGTAGAAAATGGTAGGTATTCAAAGTAATTCTACTGGATCTCTGAGTGAATTCCCTTCAGAGAAATCACAATGTTGGCAGTTTCCAGAACCTTTTAGTTAGGTTAATATGTGGAAATGAAAATTTATGAGAAGTAATTTTGAAATATAAATAGCAGTTGTAATAATACAGATAATATTGCTTTAAGGAATTCTGCAAGAAGATATAGGAGAAAAGAGTTCCTAAAGAGTTTGATGCTGAGGAACAAAACTTTATTGCCAATCAGGGAATTAAATCCTATGCAATGTCTAGGCTCTGGAGGACCCTATATATAGGGGAGATGAAATTGGTTGTTTCTTACAAATGCAAAGATCAACAGTTGTTTTTTTTTTTTTTTCTATTAGGAAAGAAAAATCTCTGAACAGTGTTGATTAGGGGGTAATACCTGAATTGACTTGATGGTCTGCTGCCATGTAGCTGCCAGTTTTGGGATTATGATGTCCAGGTTTTCTCTGCAGTATGAAATACACCTGAACTAGGCTTGGGTCATTCAATCAAGTCTGAAATAACACTGGAAGGCCACATTTCTTGCTTGGGGGAGGTTATTAAAGTCAAGGAGCTTGAGAACATAAAAAGCAAAAAATTAATGAACCACCAGCAATTTCATTAATGCAGTAGAATCTGAGCTGATAGGTTCTGTTAAGGAGTGAGTGTAGAGTGAAGAAATCAATGACTGACTCTAGACTGTATTTTTAAGAGTGTTAGTTCAGGGAAGGAATGAGAGAACGTATTTATGCAGAGTCTAATGCAAGTGGTTTTTAGACAATTGATGAGCTGAATCTATAAGAAAAGAACAATAAAGGTTCCAGACAGCAACCAAGGGCTACCTGATGCTTAATGACTTGTGGTTGTAAGAGAAATATCAGCGTTCTTTTATGCCTTTATGCAAGTTTTAAGAAACTATGAACAAGAATTGAGATAGCAAATGTAGGGAGATTGAACCTGTGAAACTGACAAGGCATATATGGCCAGCAGTGAGGAGGGTAAAACAGCTAGAGAGTGACAAATAAGGTTGAAATCATTGTTTGTGGCATCTAGAGAGCCAGGAATGTCAGTGAACCCATAATGGGAGTGATATTCATGAAAAAATGGATTGGGAAGGATGAAGAATAGAAGTTACTATGAGACTACAAAGCAGGCATGGAGAGAGATTAAGTGGAAGAGGCAGAAATATGGCCTCTGATAGGGAGGAGTGTTTCAGGATGAGTTGGAGGAATTTTAAGCAAAGTTGAACGGATAAAGGGTTCCGATGGTAGAATTGTAAGTGAGTAGGAGTAAGGTTAACGGGGAGGTACTATTGGAACCAACATCAATAATGTGCAGGGAGATCCTTGAGAATGTTGGCAGGCAGTTGTAATCCAGGTTTCAGACTGAAGAAGTGTGAGTCCGCATGATAGGCTTAGATGGGGAGGAGGATTAGGGAGAGTCATGAATCCCCAAAACATAGTTTTTTTCATGAAAGTGGAGGAAACATAGTATGAACAAGCATTTGTGGGAGCTGGGGAAGTACTCATCCCTGTTTATGGCTTCGAGGGTAGATGAGAGCATATCCATGTTAAGGATGAGGATGTGGGCAGAAGTGGTAGGAGTCAGGTATTTATTTAAAAGATGGAGTTGTTGAAAAAAAGGATTTGGGGGGGGGGCGGTGCCATGGCTCACTTGGTTAATCCTCCGCCTGCGGTGCCAGCATCCCATATGGGCGTCGGGTTCTAGTCCCCGTTGCTCCTCTTCCAGTCCCGCTCTCTGCTGTGGCCCGGGAGGGCAGTGGAGGATGGCCCAGGTGCTTGGGCCCCTGTACCATATGGGAGACTGGGAAGAAGCACCTGGCTCCTGGCTTTGGATCAGCACAGCGCCGGTCCTGGCAGCCATTTGGGGAGTGAACCAACAGAAGGAAGACCTTTCTCTCTGTCTCTCTCTCTCTCACTGTCTATAATTCTACCTGTCAAATAAAAAAAAAATTCCTTAAAAAAAATAAAAGCAAGGATTACTTACATAATGGATGGGATGGTACAATGGAGGGATATGATAAAAACAGAAGACAGGGAGAAGGTAGCAGGCTACATTTAGTTAATGTAGCTGCATAACAGATCTACCCCAGCCCAAAGGTTTCCATTGGGATGCTGGTAAAATGGAGTGTGCCTTAGCAAATCTCCTTCCCCTGGTGGCTAGCTTAGGCTTATGGTGGATTCAGTGATAAATGATAATGGGTTTTGTAATATAATCCACAATTTATCAACTGCCTTGAGTTTTCACAGTCTATATATTGAAGAGGCTAATAGAACTAAGAAAAAAAAAAAGCTTGATGTAAAAAACAAATGAACCTACAAAGCAGAACTGGTTGATCTTTGTAGAGTTTTCATGGTTGGAGTATGTATTTTATGTTATCTTCTTTGATAGGGAGGAGGGCAGTAGGGAAGCAGAGAGAGAACATGAGTGTTACCATCTATTGGTTCACTCCCCAGTTGCCCCAACAAATGGGACTGGTCCAGGCTGAATCTGGTAATTGGGAACTTAATCTGAGTCTCCCACATAGGTGTCAGGGTTCTGACTAGCTGAGCCATCATCTTCTGCCTCCCACGGTGTACACTATCAGGAAGCTGGAGTCAGGATCTGGATCTAAGAATCGAACCCAGGCACTCTGATGTGGGATGCAGGTTTCTCAAGTGACATCTTAACCACTACACCAAATGTCTGCCCATGTGGTATGTTTATACTTGATGATGTGTGTGAGAGATTGCATGGTGTTAGTCAGGTCTGTTTCTGTCTTCTTGGACAGAAGAGAGTCTGGCTTGACCATTCTTTCCTTAGTCTTCCTAGTAGGATTTGGATGACCACCGAGGAAATTGCTGGTTTAGCTGTCTCCTCATCATAGTCCTGGCATCTCTAGAGTAAAGCAGTGGCATAAAGTATGATAATGTAAAAAGGTCTGCTCTTTCTTTTCTGCTTTTTTTCCTTCTGACTTCAAATTTTATTATTATTTTATTTTCCCTCTTCTTCCTCCCCTTAGATTTTTAGGATTTTTATTTTAAACAATAAAGTCTTGTCAAGCCTTTATAATCTGAGAAGTAGAGTGTTGTGTAATGTCAAGGAGCGATGAGGATAGAGATTAATGGGGGAGCCAGATCATAAAGGGATTTGTATGTCATGCTAAGGAGTTTTGATTTCTGTTAGGCAGAGGGGAACCATTAAAGGATTTGAGCTTGGGAGGGCTTCAGATTGTTTCAGGAGCTTTCTCCTGGGGATAACACGAAAAGTCTTGTCTTTGCCAGAAGACTCCCAGTTCCTTTTCTCCATTATTTACTTGACCAGAATCTGTTTTCTTGCTGGATTAAGGCTGCCATGCTGATCTAGTTCGACTTTCCTGAGGATTAGGGAACAGATACTAAAGTGGCTATACAGGCAAGCAAACAAGTGTAAACTGTTTAAATTGCAGCTGGCATGAAAAAGCAGCCAAACTTTTGCATCTGGTTTCAGACACAAAATGGGCTCTAGTACAGAGAAAGTGCTCCGAGAAACCAGGATATTAAAACAAATGATGAGGCAAAATCATCCTGTAAAGGTTGATGTTACTCAGGTTCAAATGTTTCCTACAGTTTTTCATGTCAGATTTCAGAAAGACTAACCACAATATTTGGTTGAGATATGTCAATATTTCTGCAGGTGGTACTTGCAGGAAACAGAAAGAAAAATTCTTCGCTGAAGAATCCTGTATTATTACTGGAAGGCCTTTATATTCTGATGGGCATATAAAGCTAAAGAGTCAGAGTGGTAGAATCGTCAAAAAGTGCTAATAGTACTATCTGTCCTCAGCTACTGCCACCTACTAATGTTTCTTGACTTCCTTATCAGGCCAGATGGCAGGATGGAACTCGCTGGGTCTGTGAGATGCTGCTTTTTTCTGATGAGGTTTAATTTGCAAAGGAGCTGACGAATGCCTAAACCCAGTGATTATCCATATGTATTGTTCATATAGCACTAAAAACTACTTATTTCTTAAAACTATAGAAAACCATTTCTCTATTCATCTAGAAATATATATATACATATATATATATACACACATATATATATCACAATGGTGTTTAATAGTAAACTTACAAGTGTGGAAAATTTTGGCATAATTAATGTCAAAGAGAGAACAGATTGGACAAAACTCATAAGAAACTCACCTAGATGTGGGAGTAAGAATGACAGGGGCAAGAAAATATCCTGAACTTTACTGATGAACTTTAATCAGCTGATTAAGAAGATACTGGGGCGGAGGCGGTGCTATGGTGTAGTGGATAAAGCCACCACCTGCATCCCATATGGGTGCCGGTTTGAGTCTCAACTGCTCCTCTTCCAATCCAGCTCTCTGCTATGGCCTGGGAAAGCAGCAGAAGATGGCCCAAGTGTTTGGACCTCTGCACCTATATGGGAGACCCAGAAGAAGCTCCTGATTTCAGATTGGCCCAGTTCTGGCTGTTGTGGCCATTTGAGGAGTGAATGGAGGATGGAAGACCTCTGTCTCTGCCTTTGTGTAACTCTGCCTTTCAAATAAATATTTTTTTTTTAAAATGAAGACGAAGATACTAGGTATCTTCTCTGGAGTTGGCATCCTGTTATATATACTGTGTATAAACGTGTGAGGCTTAGATTTTGTCTTCAAGGAATTTAGGAGCCAGTTTATACGATAAATAACACTGGATGGTTTGATGCACTATATATAAAAGACAGGTTGATTCAGGGGTATGTGCAGTGTTAGAAAAGAACAGAGAAGGATACAGATGGGAGCACAGATAGTTGCTGAGAAGTATTAGATTTTGAGAGATGTGTGGATAGGGGTACATGGGAGGCAGGTAAGAGAGCATTTCTTGTGGGCAGAAGTGTGCAACAAATCTGTGCCTGTTGGATTTTCTTCATAGTTAGAAGATTACTTATCAATTAGTTGTTTGAAAATGTCTTAAAGGCACTCGAGAAAACTTACAAAAGAGAAATTCAACAATAAGGTCCTAGGAAGCACTCGTAAGTGAAGAACTAAACCTGATGCTCCTATCTTGGGCAAGACTGCCTTGAGGATCCATAGAGTAGACATCAATGAACAGTCATCTTTTTATTTTTTAAAAGATTTTCTTTATTTATTTGAGAGGTGGAGTTACAGACAGTGAGAGGGAGAAACAGAGAGAAAGGTCTTCCTTCTGTTGGTTCACTCCCCAATGGCCACAACGGCTGGAGCCGCGTCGTTCCGAAGCCAGGAGCCAAGTGCTTCTTCCTGATTTCTGACATAGGTGCAGGGGCTCAAGTACTTGTGCCATCATCTGCTGCTTTCCCAGGCTATAGCAGAGAGCTGGATTGGAAGAGGAGCAGCCGGGACTAGGACTGGTGCTTATATGGGATGCTGGTGCTGCAAGTGGAGGACAGTCTTCTTTGTAAGAACTGTTACCAGATTTTCTGAGAGTGCGAGCATTGTTGCTGTTTATGTTCTGAAAGAGAGTGTGAGCATTGTTGTTTTTGTTTTGTTTCGCTTTGCCTGAATTGTATGCCCATATAAAAGGATGGTATGCTTGCTGAGGTTTGCCACCACACCCAGCAAGGACAGATGACATTTGGTATGAGTAGTTTTTCAAAAGAAAAATGGTCTGACATTAACAAGAATGGGGATAGTGTGTTCTATAAGCAAAATATTGGGAGTAGGAATTTGACTTAGCCTATAAGATGCTACTCCAGACACCTGCCTGCATCCTACGTCAGAAAGACTGGGTTCAAGTCCAGCCTCCAGCTCCTGATTCCGCCTTCCTGAATGCAGACCTCAGGAAGCAGCACTGATGGCCCAAATGACTGACTTCCTGTCTCCCTGTGGGAGACCTGGATTGAGTGCCCAGCTGCTAGCTTCAGCTCTGCCCAGTCCTGGCTGTGACAGAAATTTAGGAAGTGAACCAGTGGATGGGAACTCAACCTGCCAATCTTTTTGTCTGTTTACTTCTTAAATAACAATAATAAAAGTATCAGTTTATAAGTAGAGTAAAATAGAAAAAAACAGAATAAAATATCAGCATACATATCACTTCTTAGTTGTTAGGTATGTTCTAAATATCGTTTCTTGGAACACTTTGGGGCAGGAACTGTGGTCCTTATTTTCTAGAGGAGGAGAGAGAGGGAATGCTTGGCTTGCTTATGATTGTGTGGCTCACAGCTGACAGAGCTGGCATTCATATCTCAACAGTGGACCTGGGGTTGTCCTCTTAATTGTGTGGCCCCCAGAGGAAGGTGTTGGATGGGGAGTTGCAGGAAGTAAAATGGGGTCAGAGAGGGGTCGAGGAGAAAAGCTTAGGTTGGAAATGGAGAGAAAGGAGGGTCCCAAAAGGCTAAGGGAATGTGATGATTGAAGTGAGATTTAAGAAATATTCATCTCGAAGAAGTGTGCTGGATACTTTGGAGGGGACAAAGTCTGAGGTCCTGAATACACGTGGACAAGTCGTGACGTGGCGTGGATAGCAGGATGCGGACCTGACAAAGGCAAATTCCCTCACTGACTGTATACCGTTCTCACGTGGAAATAGTTTTCTTCTTTTCTTTTTCTATCTTTTTTAAACATAGCTCGATGGGATCTCAATTACTGAATTCAGATTTTAAAAGCTGTTTGTATAAAAAGTAAGAATTGCCCTAGCACAAGAATGTAACTTCTTCGAGGAAGTTTTTCGGTTTCAATCCCTGCAGGAAGCCTTGCCATAGCTAAGACTTTCCCTTCTTTGAACAGGACTGGACCTTCAATTAGAGTTCTGTTTGGATTATTGTCCTTAAAAATTCATATTGTTTTCTTCATATCTTTTCTAATTTACTGATTGCAAGATTCGTAAGGACAAGAACTGTTTCCAGAATAAAACACACATTTATATATATATGTCGTACATACAATTGCAAACATACACTCTGTCTATATAACATATATGGCTATATATCATATATGTGTACATGTGTATATATAATATATGTGTACAGCACTTATATCTGCAAAAATACTCCAAAAAGTTCATGGAAAATAGAATTAAAATGGAAGTTTATTTTGATGTAAACAGTTTGAAATTCATTTATACAAGGGGTCTTTAGAAACTTCATGAAACATTAATATTAAAAACAACTGTGTGAATTTCAAAATACTTTTCACCAAAGTAAACTTGCCTTTTTAATTTATACCCTGTGACATGGCATAGGTCCTTGCCCATAGCAGTCACTCACTGCATTT
The DNA here is from genome assembly GCF_964237555.1 of Oryctolagus cuniculus. NCBI lineage: Eukaryota > Metazoa > Chordata > Mammalia > Lagomorpha > Leporidae > Oryctolagus > Oryctolagus cuniculus. Next base: position 74,957,010 of record NC_091442.1, read on the forward strand.
ACAAAGCGTGGGTGAACAAAAGAAAAAAAAAACAAAAACAAAGCGTGGGTGATGCAAGATGCATTTTGAAAGAAAACTTAGTAAGTCTTACTGAGTGCCTTGATTTGGGTAAAAAATGAATAAAAATTAATCAAGGAAAACTTCAAAGATTTAGCTTGCTTGACTGGTACTTTAGCCCTGGGCTTCGGCTTCTAGAGTTTTTTTTTCTTTCTTTCCCTTCCTCTCTTTCTTTCCCCTACTTTTCTCCATGCTGGCCAGAATGAGGCATTTCACTGCCTTTACTCCCCTGAAACTTAACACCACACAACCCTGGCATACGAGAGTGAAAAAATGAAGAAATACAGAGTACTTTTTAAAAAAAAAAATGGCACGTTTATTATATGTGCCTCTCTGATGAAATGTAAATTAAATGGCAAGTCAGGCTGAAAGTTAGGCTATCTCTACACATGCTTAGAGTTGATGAAGGAGTATCTCATCATTTCAGATAGGGAAAAATAATCCTTTGAAACAGGATCACTTTCTCTGGAGAGTATTTTTTTTTCCTCCTCTTCAGTGACTCCTTAGACGCTGAGAAATTCTATCAGAAGAGGCTCTTGGGGGATGTAAGAGATGCTTATGGTAGAGGCAGTCCTTTTACCTTCCCTCCCCCTAGGGAGAGGTAGTGTGAACAATGAGTGAGTGAAGTAGCCCTGTGTAAAAGAATCAGCTGAGAGTATAGGGATTCTCTTAAGTGATATATTTCCTAGCAGAGTGTGGAGGAGTCAAGTACTGGCCAGGCAGAGAAAGTTCGTGGAAATAGCTGTGATACTTGGCCAGTGGAGGTTGGGTTTTAGATTCCAGCACTTATCAGGAGCTGGTTTCTTAACTGAAGTCATAACCCCTTACATACAACAGGAATAACAATGTATGCTTTGAGAAACTTAAAAGAGACAATGGACGTGAAGTGCCAAAGTGCACGACATATAAGCGTGCTCAGTGCTTGTCAGCCACACAGACAAGAACAAGTTTATGTATCACTAGTGAGCAGGCTAGGACTGTAGGTGGGGTGGGAAGAAAATGAGCACAGGTGGCTAAACAGGAGCCTTTTATCCATCAGTGTGCAAAGGGCAGGATGGCATTGCTGAAGGGATGAAGACACGAAACATTGCCATTTCATCTGGACATCCCCCATCATGCCACTGTGAAAAGCATTGCAAAAATCCCATGTTTATTTTCTCCATAGTTAGTGGACGTGAGAGATGTGTGACGTATGTTTTTCTGTTGCTCTGATATACGCGGGAAGAAGGAATTTTCTTAGGTTTATGGAAAAAATATTCACAGGGAGAAATTTGGGAGAGAAAAGTGTTTGAAGAGAGAAGGAGGTTAAAAGAGTAGTGGAAAGTTGTCTATACCTGTTACCTATATCCACCTATTAAAAAATAAAGTTAAATCCTGCCAGTTATCAAGATATATGATTAATGATAGAGTGGAGGAAAAGGACACACTTGTTAAAGGATGAGAGATTCTCCACTTTACTGGAACTACACAGAAATCATTCATCCAATTGTTTTTGCTCATGATTTTATTTTAAAATAACCTCTTATTAGTCACTTATTATATGTTGGGTACTGTTCTAAGAACTTCATATGGGTTATATAATTTAGTCTTCATAATTATATGAAGCAGTTTCTGCTGCAGTATATTCTATAGATAAGGAAAGGTAGGCTCCAAGAGGCCACCACTTGTCCATTGTAAATGCTGGAGCTGGGGCTCAGGTTCAGGTGGTCTCACGGCAGAACACTCTGCTGCTTCGCTGTACTACTAAGAGGTGGTAAGGCTGAATGTATACAGGGCAGACACAGGAGTGAACATGACAAACATGGGATCTCTCTTCAAGGGGCTTACTTTCTGGCTAGAAAGTGAGACACTTCTCAGGGAATGTGTTTTTGAACAAACTACAAATCTCTTGGGGTAGTGTTCATGCAACACCCTTTCGTATGGGATTGCTTAGTCTCTACACTGTGTTGATATTTTGGACTAGATACGTTTTTGTCTCAAAAGTTTGTCCTGTGCATTGCAGGATGTCCATAGCATCCCTGGTCTCTACTCACTAGATGCATTACCACTATGACAGCTGAGAAACCTCCAAATGTTGCCAGATGTGCTCTAGCAAAATCACTCATGGTTCAGGACCACTGCCTTGGAAGCATGTCTTCAGTAGCTGAGGATTCTATATGGAAAGGTGTGGAGGTGGCTTCATCTGGAGGTGTGTAGCCGATTCACAGGGTGACAGAGGACTCACTGGTGTTTACTTCTACAGACAAACATGGGCACAAAGGCAATGAGAAAAAAAATCTAAAAGTACATCACTGGTAAGTTGAGGAATGGAAAAGAGAAGGAATAATAGACAAAGGTTTCCCTATTTTTCTGTGATGTTACTATAATGAAGAGCTAATGAAAGAAGATAGTTTCTTATGTGGGGAAAAAAAACAAAAGAGAACGGTACATTTTATACTATGTTATATGGTCAGGGGTTGTTGGCTGTTTTAGGGGTAGTCGGAGTGTTCAGTTTGCAGTGTTTCCAGTGTGCTGTTTGAACAGTGTTCATTTACTCGTCACATCCAGGTATATGAGAGTTGGAGGCCCCACTGCAATGATCTTCATGTGCATGTTAGATTCTTTTTCAAGATTACACTTATGGACTCTCCTCTAGGCTTATTGAACCTGAACCTTCAGATACAGGCCTCAGCTTTAGAGTTTATGAAAAGTCTGTGGTGTATGCTCATGAGTGAGGCAGGGACTGAAACTTATCTTCCTGTGTTCTCTATCCAGATTGATCTTTTGTGACTCCGCTTCTTCCTTTTAAGGGGATATCCCAAAAGTCACATACAGAGCATTTCTTTTTAGTTCTTATTGGCCATATCTTTGTCACACGCTAAACCTGGTTGCCAGGGATGTTGGTAAATATAGTTTTTATTCTATAAAGCCATATGTCAAGCTAAAAGTAAGGGATTCTAAAAGAATAAGGGAAAATGGACATTGGTGGTCAATTAGCAATCTGTGTCACAGATTGTTTTTAAAACACAATAACTTTTCACACTTACATTGAATATTAAACATGTGCCAGGATCAAGAGAAAGCAACCATGTGCTCCTGCTATCATTATCCTTGTTTTATAGATAAGAGAATGGAATCAGAAGGGACGGCATTTGATCATTGTAACATAGTGGATGTTAGAGCCAAGGTATTAAACAGGATTTACCAGATTCTACAAAACATTTTTCATGCGATAATCTAATTCCACTAGCTCAGTTTTTCCAAGTAATCTACTTGTTTAAGTTTGTAGAGCCTTTAGATTTAGTTATAAAACATAGTTGGCTGTTGGTGGTAACGGTAATGTCAGTAGTCTCTTATCCTTCAGATCTTGTTAGACTTTTACTGCTGTATATTTTGAATACGTACTTTGTTTTATTAGTTCTAAGTGATGATAAGAAATATGCATTAAGCTGCAGAAAGAGCTTGATGTTTTTCATAAATTTGGCAAGATTTTCGACCTACAGTGCTCAATAATCTAAAGGATCATACATGATTATCAGGGCATTTTTGGAACTAATTTGATCCTGGGAGATCAGATTGGTAGGAATTCTAAGTTGGATTTATATAAATATGTAGGGTCTCCCCATGATAGCCAGTTCATGAATCAAGTAGAAAAATACTTGGCTAAGCTTATCTATCATCTTAAGATGACACAGTGAACAGTTTCTGGTAAGTTTTACAGCAAAATCTTTCTAATCCAGAGGACATTTGATAATGAGTCCTCTCGGCTGAATCCATCTAGAGTCTTTCCTTAGACATTTTTTGACATCCAGTATCAATGAGGCAGGTGGTATACATAAATAAACCAGTGATGTTTTAGAAAATTATTAATATAGGGAATATTTTTTCCAAGTCCATGACTGACCTTTTAAATAGCAAGTAATTCAGAGCATACTGGTTTATTTAGGGAGATATTTCCTCTGTAAGCAGATTTTATGAGGTTGTAGATAAGAAGAAACCAGTCTTACTGAGTCTTACTGTTCCATTTGTCCATCATCTTATCCTGTGGTTAGATGAAGATTTGGAGAGAGAAAGAGAAGAAAGGGGATAGGATAGAGATGAGACTGACTTTTATATTAGAACATTCTGCTAGATAAAAAGGATCCCAATAAAATTTCAATAATAAAAGCCTTTAATTCTGGGAGGTAGTTATAAAAGTGTTATTCAATGTTCTTTTTTGTACTTTTTATTAAAAACTATCAAAATCCCAACAATAGCAACAAAACAACTCTGACAAAGATAAAAAGGTTACATGTGACATGCTTAGCAGAAAATAATAAATGCTAGTCTACAAAGTAGACTAAATCATTTTCAACAGTTAATCCTTTCTGAAAAAGGGATTACTCAATCCCACTGCAAGATTCAAAGCAAAATAGTTATGGGCAGATACAGAAGATGATGGTGGAACCTGGTTGTTGCCCATGGTATGAATTCTGCATAAAATCAGAGTCATAAATTGCCACTGGTGACAAGTAATTAGTCACCTAGTGGTGACTATAAATCCAGGAGAATTTGGGTTACAAGAATCCCTTGCCTCTTAATATGTTCAATAGGATTCACTTGAGAACAGTTGTATCAGGATGTATCTCCAGGTATCTAGTTTAATACATAAGAGGACCAAACCTGCTTCCTCCCTTAAAAAAAATTCAAGATATTTTATTGTTGGATATGCCAGATTTATTTAAATGACTAGATGCAGTCACATAAGAGTGGCTAATTTTGTTTAGTAATTTTATGGGTACTATATCCTGTGTGCCTAAAACATTTATTTTCCTCAAACTTGCCTATGTTATCCTTCCACACACTCCAAATATTGGAAGACACTCTGAGATTTCTCTTTAGGTGTTCTGCCTCTTTCTTCTTGCCTGTTATGACTGTTTAGCCTGTTTGGAGTTCATATCTAAGGCTAACACACTACTCTGTCTTTATGGGGTTATTTTAATTTTAATTTTATTATTTTAAATTTTATTTTAATTTTAATTTTATTTTTAATTTTTATTTGACAGGTAGAGTTATAAACTGTGAGAGAGAGAGAGAGACAGAGAGAAAGGTCTTCCTTCCGTTGGTTCACTCCCCAAATGGCTGCTACCACCGGTGCTGTGCCAATCTGAAGCCAGGAGCCAGGTGCTTCTCCTTGGTCTCCCATGCAGGTGCAGGGGCACCCATATAGGATGCCGGCGCCACAGGCAGAGGATTAACCAAGTGAGCCATGGTGCTGACCCAAGAACTCTTTAATCCACTGGTTCACTCACCAGATGACTGCAATAGCTGGAGCTGCGCTGATCCAAAGCCAGGAGCTAGGAGCTTCCGCCTGGTCTCCCACACAGGTGCTGGAGCCCAAGGACTTGGGCCGTCTTCTACTGCTTTCCCAGGCCATAGCAGAGAGCTTGATCAGAAGTGCAGCAGCTGGGACTCGAACAGGCACTCACATGGGATGCCAGCATCATAGGTGGCAACTCTGCCCGCTATGCCATAGTACCGGCCTCTTTGTGGGGTTATTGCTAGTAATAAACACCAGCTCCAACGACAGGTCCCATGCAGTGTGAATTGTTTATCAACTTTCTTTCCCTCCACCTCCCACATGACTGAGAATATGTTCTGGTGGTGGGTATCCAATTGAAACTGTCTTTAAGTTTTCTTTGAGAAAATCTTGAGATTAGATAAAATCTTAATAATTTGCAAGAGGGACTAGTAAGATTTAGATACATCTATTTCATATGAATGTTTTTGATATCTGTAGTTTATACTGAGGACAAACAGTACAGTAGTCATTAATTCTCCCATAAGATTTTGATTCCATTTCAAAGAGTAGTTATGAACTAAGCATACTATCTCTGTAAATATTAAACTAGTGATTACTTTTTGAAAATCTGCATAATACTAACATTGTTAAATCAGGAAGGGCAGAGATCATTTACACAAATTTCATTTCTCTGCCACTTAAAGTAGAATTTCACTCTAATTTCTCATTAATTTTACACTTGAATAATTGTATAATAGTATTACAGGAAATAGATGTCCATACTTCAGCTGTAGCAAATATGAAAATAGGCATTCTTCTCTGTGTAGACACCATGATTTTATTCATTGCCATAATACAAGAAGGTTCACTCAACATATACTTGAATTTTCACGTTTTAGACAATAGGGACACAGCAGTGAATAAAACTGAACTTCACAGAGCTTAAATTCTATTCCAGAGGGGCAAAGCTGACAAAATATTAGGATACATAATATGTTAGATGATGTGTGCTAAGGAGGAAAACAGAGAAAAAGAGTGGTGTGACTTAACATAGGAAAGGGCTTTCTGAAAATGAATTTTGGAGAAAAGACTGAAATGAAGAGGTGAGCCTTGGGATGTCTGGGGGAAAAGGATTTATGGTTGAAGGAAGAGCCAGTGCAGAGACCTTGGGGCAGAGCAATGCCTAGAGTGTTGTGGGTGTTGAAAGAAAAGAGCTGTGGGGTTAAGAAGAGAATGGTAGATGATGAGGCCAGATGTGTGTGTACTTGGGTGTGCACACATGTCAGTAGAGCCTTGTAGGTGATTATGGCAATTTTTCCCTTCAATACTATTTCAAGCCAATGAGTGAAATATCAGGCTCATATTCTCTGGCCATGGTGTGGGCTTTTCTGTGACGGGGTAAGAGTGCAAGCAGAAAGACTATCTAGATGGTTATGCAACATGTAGGCAATGGAGTATGGAGAAGTAGTGGCAGTTGGGATCTATTTTGAAAGTAGGGCTGATGGGAGTCATGATATAATGGATGTGGCTGGTGAGGAAATGAGAGAATTCGAGGAGCATTCAGGTTGTTTTATGCCAATGAGATAACTACAATTTCTAGGTTACACAGGGAACAGCTGAGCTAGTTCCTCACTGTTGTCAGGAAGAATAATTCTGAGTTGGCTCAACTAAAGCCAAAATTGAAATATCTCCATTGTCCAAATGGATAACACTAAATAACTCTACAGAGCAAAGTAGTTAACTGAGTTTTGAGAATGAACTTTGCAGTGAACTCATTTTACATGCACCTTTGTGCAGGCATTTTTTAAATTTAAAAATCAGATTTTTTGATGAAGATACTCCTTTTTCATACCTGTCTTTTCCATATTTTAAGTAAACTATTTGCAGTTTATCCAGTAACTTCCTGAAGGCATCAGTAAAATCTCAACAGCATATTCTTTTTGCTTTCTTGAAGGTCGTCCCCTGGTTCATGTTGTATGGGCTCTCAGAGTGGAGCAACTCTGACTCTTGCCTTTCTTGGTGGCAAAAGCAGATTCATTTTCCTCCAGTCCCACAGATTATTGGCACTCCATGCACACATCAGTGAACATAAGGACGGATTGCCTGTGACCCAGCATTTGGCAATGACTTCTTCAGACAATTGATACCTTAGAAATCATTTAATGGGCATGCTGACAGTCCACTTGTATATGTCAGTGCATGTGCCTGGCATTGAGGGAGGATTTTAAAGCTTGATGTATTCTCAGTCTGATTCTACTTCTATGTATTAGCTGTGCTATTTCACTACTTTAAATAAGTAATCTCATTTCATCTAGCATGCATAATAAAAGCTTGTTAGATGAAATAAGATTATACATGCAAAGTCCCTGGCTTGTGGAAGATGATTTTTCTTCAGTACTTACCTGTTTCTGCAGTGTATTATATTGACAGAAAATAACAAGTCCAATCCAGGCTGCATCAATGGCTATAGAAATTCTTTCACTGAGTAACAATTTAATGTTACACTCTCATTTTTAAAAATAGAAGGTGATATATAAAATGTCTAATTAAATATTATTTCTGTAATTTTACAAAGATGTTACATTACCCAAAATCTCATTTCTAAAGTTTAGGTGAAACATTCCTCATTGAATTACCATATTACAAAGACATTTTCTAATCCTGAATTATTCCCATTCTGATGTGGTGAAAAGGAAATTCACCAACATGGGAAGCGAGATACACAGCAGACCCATAGAATGGCAGATGTCCTAAACAGCACTCTGGCCTCAGAATCAGCCCTTAAGGCTTGCGGATCTGGCTGAAAAGCCCATGAGAGTATTTCAGGCATGGAAAACCAAGACACTCTGGCAAAAAAACAAACAAACAAACAAAAACAAACCCTAAATGAAAGATCTCTGTGAGTGAGATCCCAGTGGAAAGAACAGGTCATCAAAGAACGAGGTACCTTTCTCTGAAGGGAGGAGAGAACTTCCACTTTGACTACGACCTTGCCTAAATATGATCAGAGTCGGTGAACTCAAAAGGCCTTGGCAACTCATGACAAGAGCCTAGGGTGATTACTGATGCCATAAACAAGAGTGTCAATTTGTTAAGTCAACAACAGGAGTCACTGTGCACTTACTCCTTATATAGGATCTCTGTCCTTAATGTGCTGTACATTGTGATTTAATGCTATAACTAGTACTCAAACAGTATTTTTCATTTTGTGTTTCTATGTGGGTGCAAACTGTTGAAATCTTTACTTAATGTATGCTAAACTGATCTTTTGTATATAAAGAGAATCGAAAATGAATCTTGATGTGAATGGAAGGGTGGAGGGAGTGGGAAAGGGGAGGGTTGCGGGTGGGAGGGAAGTTATGGGGGGGGGAAGCCATTGTAATCCATAAGCTGTACTTTGGAAATTTATATTCATTAAATAAAAGTTAAAAAAAAAGAAAAACCACAATGAAAAAAAAAAAGGAAACACACATCAAAGCCTAGTTGCGTAGTTTATCTTATTTTACATTTTCATAACTCTAGTCTACTTACTTTTAGTTTGTTTCTTTGCTCATATTAAATATAAGAACTTTTGTTACATTGAGTGTATTTTATTCGGCTAAAATTTATGTATGATAAGTAGAACTCTTAAAATTGATAGGGTTTTGACAGATATGAAACCACTCCCATGATTAACATACAGATCATTCTCATCTCCTCCAAAAACTTCCCTGTACCTTTCCCTCTATCTCCAGTTCTGGGTAACTACTATACTGAGTTTAATCCTGCAAACCTCTGCATAGTCATTTTACAGGTAGAAGGCAAGTGACACTAGTTTGAGAAGGAAAGAGTGAGTACCTACTCTTCAAAGGATTTGTAGGCAGAAAGTGTGAGTGTTAGTCATACAGAAAATAAAGAAGGGATTTTAAAACTACAAAAGAATTTTAGCAAAAAGCCACTAATTTTTTAAAGATTGATTTATTTGAAAGGCAGAGTTAGAGTCAGAATAAGAGATCTTCCATCTGTTGGTTCACTCCCTGAATGGTCTCAACAGCCAGGGCTGGACTAGGTGGAAGCCAGGAGCCTGGAATTCTGTCTGGGTCTGCCTTGTGGGTGGTAGGAACCTAAGTACTTGGGCCATCTTCTGCTGCTGTCTCAGGCACATCATCAAGGAGCTGAATTGGAAGTATAGCAGTCAGGATTTGAATTGGCTCTCCTATGGGATGCTGGCATTGCAGGCAGTGGCTTACCTGGCCTTAAAAGCTGATTCTTAAAGGCTGTTAGAAAGGCTAGAGATCCATGAAAAAAGAGGTCCCAAAGGAGATGAGAAGGACTTAAGTAAAACATCAAATTGAGGGGATAACTGGAAACAGGAGGAAAACGGATTTTCCTTAAAAAATGGAGTTGGGATGGCATGAGATGAAGCAGATAAGAGGCATGTTTGTATTATACTTGGAGGTAGAGCTAGAGAGTTTATATTTGATGGTTCAGTTTCCTCAGTCAGGTGCAAGAAAAGTTCATCTGTGGAGTTACAGAGAGGACAAAAGATGCCTGAGAAAAATAGGAACAAAATGATGCTTTGGGATAGCAGCTGTGGGGAAGTGGGACCACGAGGTTGTTTTTTTTTTTTTTTTCCTGGCAAGGACTGTTGATGGTCCTTGGATAAAGGACAGTGGACATTGAATATCAAGGGAACCTATCACATGGTGTATTTAAGGTTTTTTTTTTTTTTTTCTATTTTCAGTTGCTCTTTGTGACCTGCATATAGCAGTAAAAGAAGGAGAAAACGGATATTTCAGAGTTGAGGAGTAGTTTCACAGGGGGTACAGAGGAAGGACAGAAAAATCAAAAAGTTGAATGCATTTCATAGAGAGATTGACACTGTGTACCATGGAGTTTAAATGTGTTGGGAAACTAGAGTTAGGAGTTAGGATGGGATATGAAACATTCAATTCTGTTTAAGAAATGAAGCCTTATTCTACAACATAGAGTGAAATACTGATCTTTCTAATGTGCTACTTGTTAGTGCAGTTTCTATGAACACAAATGTGGAAAGTGTGCACCTTAGTTAGAGGGTGCCTTATGCCCAGGGCAGGAGTAGTGAAACATGCTGTGACACACAACAGTTGACAGTGCTGAGCCAAGGGATCTGGAGCCATGTTAACTGTGTGTGAGTTCTGGTCCCTTAGTTTTCCAGCAGGGTGACCTTGGATGAGTTACTTAGCCTCCCTGTGTTTGAATTTTCTCACCTGTTAAAGAAGACAATAATAGTACCCACCTCATGGAGCTATGAAAATTGAGAGCTTTAACATGTGTAGGTGGCTAAGCCTAGCTGTTAGAATTCCGAAAGCCTGATTTCAAGTCTCATGTCTAAATTCTGAACCTTGGGTTTGCAACCATGAGCAAATCTTAACCCATACTGATTGCTTTGTACTTAGCTCTTCTGTGAAACAGTAATAATAATTTTTAGTGTTCATATTTTAATGACAATGATAATATCAATAAAAGTGCTCTGTAATTTTGAAACACTGTAAACCCACATAAAATATTGTGCTAATTGTATTCTGTTTATATAGAAATTATATGAAGTAATGAATGTGAGCATGCTATGAAATATGAAGTGTTTACATAAATGTAGAACATTTGGAATTTTTTTAATCAGAATTTTGATCATATATTTATATAATTATATATTTAACCTGTGACTCTGATGGAAAAATTTATTGGTGGGAAGGAAGCCATTTAAATTTCTAATTAAAATGAAAGATTTGCTTTCCTTGTAGATCTTATTTCCTTCCTTTGCCTTCGCATGTGGAGTTGAAATTTGACAGTACCTAATCAATACCAATTTCAGCTGATTCTGACCTCTAATGGTATTGAATCCAAGAATTTATTCATGTATAGAATGTTTCAAGTTCTCTTAAAGATTTGTGACACCTCTGTGTTTTAGCTTCATGGAGTATTATTGGATGAAAAATTATAGCACTGATACCACTATTTTCTTTTCCCCTTTCCACTTAATTTTTATTAAAGTCAAGTTACTAGTGCATAAGTTATATACAGTAATATTCACCTTTCCTAGGTTCGTATTTCTGTAGATTTTGACAAATGCATATGCTAATGCTAATGCTGCCTCAATCAAGGTAGAGAACATTTCTGGTATTCCTAGAAGTTCCTTTATGCTTCCTAAAAGCCAGTCCTTGCCTTGACCTCCACCTGTAGACAACCCTGGCCTTTTTTTCCCCATTACCGATTTTGTATTTTAGTAATATCACATGCCAGTTAGGCATTTTTAAACAGGTTCTGAAAACTTGTTACTGGACTTCCTTATGAATAATAACACTCAAATTATTCATCATCTGGCCTGTGGGAAGGTAGTGTCTGTTTTCATGGTTGGCTATGGGCAGTTGAGTAAAGGTGGTGCTGAGTCTACAGGTGCAGGCTTGGTTGACAACGCAAAGCACCTAGGGCTAGTGGTGCAGTCTTCGTTGATGGGATCAGCACATTAGCATTGCTGAAAATCCAGCAAAAGGAAAAGATTGTCGTTCTCAGTTGCCATTCAGTAAATATTGCTGACTGTTCATCAAATAAATGATACTTTAATGGAACACTAACTAAATAGCTTTACCTACTGCCAGGGAGAAACTAAGTTAATCTAGGTGATAAGAATGATGATAATGACAGCATTAATCCCATTTTGCCCATTATACCGGCCCATTTGGAGTGCCATAGTTGAGTCAGTACATTTTGGTAGGTGTTTGGTAATATAGAAACAGGAGAAAATGAAATTGACTGCAAAATGGTCAATTGAAGGGGCAATATAAATTCTTTCCATAACATATGGGGGAGAATGAAACTCATTATTTAACTATCTGCTGTGATAGCTTCAAACTCTTTAACACCTTTCTTTCAGAAGTGTTTTGTTTCTTAGTATTCTTCCTCTTTTCTTCATTAAGACTGTTAAAGGCATTTTGATGTCTGGACTGCAACATTAGCATAAATGTAGGTAGATGCAGAAGCAAATTGAAACATTTGTTGAGTTTCTGCTGCATGTATGAAAGATACTTTAAATTTTTTTAAAAATTTTATTTGTCAAGATGAGTGACAGAAGGAAAGGGGGAGACAGAGAGAAAGGTAACTCTTCCACCTGCTGGTTCTCTCTGCAAAAGCCAGATATGTACCAGACCAAAGTCAGAAGCCGGGAACTCCGTCTGGGTCTCCCACATGAGTGACAGAGGCTGAAACACTTGGGCCATCATCTGCTGCCTTTGCAGGTGCATTAGCAGGAAGCTGGATCAGAAGCAGAGCAGTAGGAACTCAAGCTGGCACTTGGATATGGGGTTCCAGCATCATAATCGGTGGCCTAACCTGCTGCACCCCTACACTGGCCCAGACACTTCAGATACACTTGTTTGAGCCTCATAATAACCTGAAGAAGTACATACTGTTTTTACTGTTTTACAGGTAAGTACCCTGAAAGGGAGTTTGTCTAGGGTCACATGGGCAGGAAAAATCGAAGGTCACAGTCTCTCATGTCCCTTGCCTTGCTGCTTGTCATTCTGCCTGTTGACTTTCCATTGTTATCTGTAGGTCCCATGTGTCTCCTGGATAAATGCATTGACACTGCTCAGAGACCATCAACTTTGTGATTATGCACTGTTGGTTCAACAAATAACAGGAATTGCTGTTGATTTTCTATATTTAGGAGGCCAGAACAACTTATGATAAATATATGACCTGTAGGTCAGACATTTCCTGTAAAGTAATGACCAGACATTCTCCAGCCTGCTATTAATTATGGTCCAAGAGCACTCAGCTATTGTTTTAAAAATAATATAAAAATAAATAGCACGAGAAATGCTACTTTGGTTATTATGTAACGATGTGGAGGGTGTTAAAAAGGCAATATTGGTGGCCTCCAACTGTTTCCCGCTACTCCACTCTCAGAGAAGATGAACACATTTTCCCGTAGGCCACAAATTTACCAGATTTCATTGGGCTGTGTTATCCTCTCAAACCTTAATAAAATTTCATGAACGTTATAATTCTTTGAACTTTTTAAGGCTATGCCACTTTTAAAAGTGAGATAAACATCACTGCTCAGGTAATGAAAAGATGTGTGGTCCAGGAGTTTTATAGGTAATCATGTAGCATATCTCTACTGTTACTCTCCTCCCCCACTCTGTGTTCCTGCTTCTCTCAAGGTACAAATCTGCATTTGTTTATCAAGTTCTGCAAGGTAAAATTCTTAAAAAATGTTTTTGACTTTGAAATTTCATCTCCCCTTTTGTTATTATTTTTTAAAGATTATATTTAGTTATTTGAGAGGCAGAGTTACAGACAGAAAGGGAAAGACAGAAAGGTTCACTCCCCAAATGGCAGCAATGGCCAGAGCTGGGCTGATTCGAAGCCAGGATCTGGGAGCTTCCTCTGGGTTTTCCACATGGGTACAGGGGCCCAAGCACCCTTGTCCCTATTTTTATTCTTGTGCTATGTACAAACCTTTAGATTGTCTTTGATTAGATTAAAATATGGCTTCATTATAGTGGTCAGTATTTACAGTTTCAAACATGTGGGGCACATAGCAAGATAGTTTCTCTGTTCTTTCTAAAAAACAAAACAAGGGACCGGCATTGTGACCCAGTGGGTTAGGCAGCTGCCTGCAATGCTGGCATCACATATGAGTTCTGGTTTGAGTCCTGGCTGCTCCATTTGTGATCCAGCTCCCTGCTAATACCTGTAAAAGCAACAGAAGATGTCCTGAATGTGTGGACACCTGCTATCCACTTGGAGCAGCTGGATGGAGTTCCAGGCTCCTGGCTTTGGCCTGGCCCAGATCCAGTTATTGCAGACATTTGGGAAGTAAATCAGTGGATGGAAGATATCTCTCTGTTTCTCCCTCTTTCTACCCCCTCTCTGTAATTCTTTGAAATAAATAAAAATAGTTTTTTTAAAAAACAAAAAGAAAACTCAGAATCTTTGTCTATTCATAATATTGACTGATTTAAAAAACTGTAGATTTATTGACATTGTGTAATGTGATAGATCATTTATTAATACAAGTCTATCATTTTTATGTTTTAATTTCCTTTTGATTTTCTTCTATTAAAACACACAAACTGTAGTTCTTGTTAAATGCTGAAATGAGTGTTTTTAAAAGAGGTTGTTGTATGTAAATAAGATGTAATTGTGGTAGTGTTAGATATAGCTTAAAATATATTTCTTGGCAGGTGCCGCGGCTCACTAGGCTAATCCTCCGCCTAGCGGCGCCGGCACACCGGGTTCTAGTCCCGGTCGGGGCGCCGGATTCTGTCCCGGTTGCCCCTCTTCCAGGCCAGCTCTCTGCTGTGGCCAGGGAGTGCAGTGGAGGATGGCCCAGGTGCTTGGGCCCTGCACCCCATGGGAGACCAGTATAAGTACCTGGCTCCTGCCATCGGATCAGCGCGGGGCACCGGCCGCAGCGCGCCAGCCGCGGCGGCCATTGGAGGGTGAACCAATGGCAAAGGAAGACCTTTCTCTCTGTCTCTCGCTCTCACTGTCCACTCTGCCCTGTCAAAAAATTAAAAAAAATATATATTTCTTACACTGAAATTAATTACATCATCAAAGGAACATTTATTTCTTTCTGCTTGTCAATGTCAAACTCTCCAGTTTTATCATGGAAAAAATGTTCTCCTAAAACAAATATACACCTGTATTTTAGATAAAGTACAAGAATGTTTAAGATAAATAATAAAGTATGCAGCATATAACATAAAAGTTTTGGAAGACAATGCTCCCTGTAATTTTTTTTTTTACAAGTCTTGTGTCAGCTTTTGTCCTGAACTATCTTTTCATAGCAAATAGCTTCGAAAGCTAGAGATACTGTCTCCCTCTGGGTCAGAGGGTGGATTTGACAAAGACAAACTCCCTCAGGGACACAGGTTAGGCAGGATTGCACAGTTCTCTTGGTAAGAATGGAGATTTCCCCAAGCCTGGGACTCTCTAGAACCACATGTGTGAGTGCCCAGCATCCTCCTCAGCGGGCTGTTTCGTATGGTCCTCCTAAGACTTGATAGTGAGGGGAAGTTAGAGGGAAGGAAGCTCAGGCTGCCTGCTCTTCTGTGGGGAAGAAAATTTTTTTCTTGAGCCCAGGGGTCTTAACATACTTGCTAGTCTCAGTGAAACTCTTAGCTTGGAAATGAGCTAACATCTTAGCAATTCTTAACAAAACCCTGTGTTATTGTATGTGAGCTGAATTGAATACACCAGAGCACCAGCTGTTTCCTTAAAAAAGAGAAACAAAGAAAGGAGGTATGATAATGCTTTATACATTGCAAACTTGGTATCTGCTACTCTGAGTTTCTGATTGGCTTTGCAAATTAAATGCCCTAGAATGAAACTTTCACACAGAATGTTTGGCTTATAAAACATCTACTATGGCAGCACTTACTGTGGACACAGTCTATGGATAGGAAATTATTTTATTTGCATATAGTTGCTACTGTTTCAAATGAATGTCACTGAAGGAAAAGTGTAATACTGAAATGGCAAGTTTGGGTTTGATATATATGCAGTTTGCAGTTCTGAGAAGTTTAATCCTTTGGACATATCAAGAGTTGCAGGTGAAGCTTATGTCTCATTTGTAGCAAGTGCATAAAAAACATTTCAGAGTTTTAAAAAACAAAGGTGCTTCAATGACGGTACTTTAAATGTTTTGCTCTTGGAAATATGTCTTCCCCAACCCTCCCAACCTAGCTCCATTGATTAAATGCTGGAATTAGGAATTGAAATTTGGATATGTGGTTACACTTTTAAAAGCTTAAGAAACATTGAGTTTAAAACATGTTTTAAAAAACAGAACTGGGGCGGCACTGTAGCACGGCGGATTAAAGCCCTGGCCTGCAGGGCTGGCATCCCATGTGGGTGCTGATTGAAGTCCTGGCTGCTCCACTTGTGATCCAGCTCTCTGCTATGGGCAGTAGAAGTTGACCCAGGTCCTTGGGCCTCTGCACCCGCGTGGGAGACCCGGAAGAAGCTCCTGGCTCCTGGCTTTGGATCAGCTCAGCTCTGGCTGTTATGTTCATTGGGGAGTGAACCAGCGGATAGAAGACCTCTCTGTAACTCTTTCAAATAAGTAAAAATAAATCTTAAAAAAAAAAAAGAATTTAGGGGTTAGTGTTCACATAGTAAGTTGCACTCACAGAAGCATAAATATTTCTTTGTATAACTTGCACTTTCATTGCAAATTTATCAGATTAACTTGGTGCTACCTAGTTAAAAAAAAGTTGTTTAAGACAGTTGTATCTGCATAATATGCATTAGGATGATGTTTTAAAGTTTAGAGCATTTTAATCCTTAGAATTTTGAAAGAATATTTTTCTTTCCATTTGAAATAAAAATGTTATTTTTTAAAAAAGAAATTGAGTTGTTTAAAGGTATTCTCAGCTACACGCCCTAAGACCTTTTATTGCATAACCTATGTGAGGAGGATAAACTTTTCCCATAAATTTTGATGCAGTTAGGAAGTATTTCAAAGTGATAGCTAAGGATTGCTTTCTACTAATTTTTGTAAGAAAAAAAATAAACTGATAGGTCTTATACAAATCCCTAATGGTTGCAATAATTTATGGATTAAGTAGTTTAGATTTTGTGAAGTCCATATATACTTTAGTTTTTTTTCAAGCAGCCATCTGTGCCATAACTCCAGAATTCTTGTGCATTTTAATCAGTATCTAGTTATGCATAGCTCCAGCCTTATTGCCATCTAAATACTTAAAACAGTAAAGCACTACAGGATATTAGGGGCACATAACTGTGAAATTATGGTGTGTACTTTCTCTACCTGAGCAGATGATCTGCAAATCAAGGCCTCTCAGAGGCATATCTGCAGAGGTGCTGGGTAGAGAATGTGCTGGCAACAGGAGCCCAGGACTCACGTGTGAGGCTGCCAAGGGGCTGACCTGGTTGTTCAGCCTTGGGTCTTCTAGTAAGGGAGGATGACCCATGACCTCCTGCCTCTTGCTTACTCCAACCAGTCTCTCTGTGTTGATGGAAAAGGGGAGTTGGCAGTGCAGCATAATTGCCATGTAGCTTGATTTTCTGTGGCACTTAATTGTATTGTGTGTCCTTGGAATTATGGTTACTTTAAATGGATATGCAATGATTTTTCCCTCTTTATGTGTAATTTAGCCAGGGGGAAAATGCAACTAAATTTTATTTCAAACAGAAATGCATTGCGCCAGCTGTGGATTGAGGGTTGGCCTTGATTTGCAAATTTTCACGGATTCAGAGGCTGTTCTGCCAGCAGCCAGCTTAATAGCTGGGATATGGCCAAAGAGCAGGTTTTCATTGAATATATTCTATTCCAGCTTCCGAGTGCACAAATCCAAGGAACTTTTTCCTTGAGAAGACACTGATATATTTACTTGGAATAGCATTATACACACATAAATCAAGAGCTCTGGCAAGAAAATCAGTACTTGCAGGTTTTAGTTCTGAGTCATGGATTTGTTTTATGAGTTTGGGTAGTTATGCTGCCGCACCCTTCTTACTTTAAAAAGAAATGATTTCAGTGCCTGTGAACAGGTATCTCTGGGGGGCCTGGAAGCCACCATGGGGTTTGGGGTTTGACTAATGCTTGTGGCTACCACTTTTTTTTTTGTTTTAAATAGTAAAGTTTTTTTTAATTGAAATATACTTACAGAAAGAGCTCAAGTCATTTAAAAATGATTTTTTTTTTATTCAAAAGCAGAGTGACAAAGAGGGAGGGAGAGACAAAAAAAATCTTTGATCTGCTGATTCACTTTCCAAATGGCTGCAATGGTTGAGGCTGGGCTTGGCCAAAGCCAAGAGTCTGTAACTCTATGTGGATCTCCCACATGGGAGCACTTGGGCCACCTTCTACCTACTTCCCAGGCCAGATCAGGAGCAGAGCAGCTGGAACTCAAGCCAGCACTCTAATATGAGATACCAGTATCACAGGCAGCAGCTTAACCTGCTTAGGCCATGTCACCGGTCTCTGTCACTGAATTTTTAAGAGGTAAAGACACCAGATGGCCTCCACCTGGATAAAACCTGGAGCATCGGCAGTATCCACCACCAAGGCCTTCTCAGGCTCTCCTCAGTTGCTAACTCCGGTCTCCTTTCCAAAGCAAAGTGCTAACCTGCCTTCTCACACGATGCAGCAGTTTTTGTCTGATTTTTAATCTTGTGTGAGTGGAATCATGTGTATATATTCTTTAGTTTCTGACTTGTGTCATTCACTGATATATCTATAGAATTGATTCATATTGACATATGTTGAAGTTCCATGATAAGAACACATCATGATTTGTCTGTTTAAAAATAAGAGTGCACTGGTTGAAGTAATTCTACAGTCTCTTCAGGGTCTGAAGCTTTTTTTTTTTTTTTTAAGATTTATTTATTTAGAGAGGCAGAGTTACAGAGAGAAGGAGAGACAGAGAACTCTTCCATCTGCTGATTCACTCTCCAAATGGCTGCAACAGCCAGAGCTGGGCTGATCTGAAGCCAGGAGCCAGGAGCTTTCTTCTGGGTCTCCCACGTGGGTGCAGGGGCCCAAGCACTTGGGCCATCTTCCACTGCTTTCCCAGGCCATAGCAGAGAGCTGGATCAAAGAGGAGCAGCTAGGACACAAATTGGCACTCCTTTGGGATGCTGGCACTATGCACAGAGGCTTAACCTACTATGCCACAGTGCTGACACCTTGGGTCTGAGGTTTATCATTGAATAATTGTTCTGAGAAACATGATGTGTAAATTACATGGTTTTCGTGTGTTGTCTCATAGGATAGCAGTTAATACAAACTCTGGAGAAAGTAGGATATCTACTTTTTTAAAGAAAAAGTAACAGTATTTTAAAGGTGGTGGTGTTTTAGCATGATACACATCAAAATAAAAATTATATGTATTTTGTTATGGCCTGTACTTTTAAATTTATTAAACAAATATTGAGTATGAGAGCCTATACACTTCCCTTTTGGTTCTCACAACAGCTATCTAGAGGGTACTGTAATTCTGTTCTTTATAGGAAAGCAAGTCTCAGAAAATTAAAGTTAGTTGCCCATTTATATACAACTTCTAAAGGGAAATTCCTGAGGGTTTGGAGCTTGTGTTCTGTTGGAGGCTGGAGATGCAAGTGCATGAAACAGATAAATCGAGAATTTTAACACAGTAAACACAAGTTGTAATATAAGTGTCTTAGTTTGTTTCTCTGTTATAATAAAATTCCACAGACTGGGTAATTTATCAACAGTAAAAATGCATTTCTCACAGCTTTGGAGGCTGAGTCTAAGAGCACGGTGCTAGTAAATTGGTGTCTGAGGAAGGCTTTCCCTTCTTCTGGGACGGCACCTTGTTCCTGTGCTCTCAGAAGGGAGAAATGTCAACTGCCATGCCTACACCTGGCAGGAGGGCCAAAGTGCCAAACAGCCTCTCCCAAGCCCCTTTACAAGGGCCCTGAGCCCATTCATTAAGAGAGAACCCTCAAGGCTTACTCACTTCCAAAGGCTCTGCCTCCTAGTACGTTTGCATCAGGGACTAAATTTCAAAATGAATTTTGGAGGGACACAAACATTCAAATCACAGCAGCACCTATGGGAATCATAGGTACTTGGAGGAGAAATACCAATGTTAGTCTACAAAATAAGGAAAGGGTCTTAAAAGCAGTGGGAGTTGTATGATGGGATGGGCAGAGAATGTTCAACATAGAAACAGCAGCATGAGCGAAGGTCTAGAACACCTGGGAGCATTGCTGTAATAAGATGTTCTGTGTGGGTGGCAGGGAATGGGGAGGTGGAAAGAAAGGTGTGGTGGTAGGAATGAGGCTGAGGAAAGAAGCATAGACAACAGCGTGGAGGACTAGGTTTTTCTCCTCATGAGCTGAGTCTTAGCTAGGAAGACAATTTGTAGCTGTCAAATTGTCTCCAGCTTTCATCCTGGAGAGATCATGATTAGAGGCCATACAAAAGAGGCGTGGCAGTGTCTTTCACCAGTTGAAAAAGCTTTAATTCTTCAAGTTGGACTTGTTGCTTGTTCTACCAAGGGAAAATCCACAGTTTGAGGGAATAGAGGGGGTGTCTCAGTAACAGCATGTTAGGACTTACTGGATTTAGGTTGTTGTCAGGTGATTTTTGGGGAGGGATCCAAAGAACCAGGGATTCATTTTGGATTAGAATGTGTCAGCAAACAGGGATAATTCTATTATTTGGTACCTTAGTGTGTTTTATCTAGAGGGAAGGCAGAAATGAGTGGGTTTAAGCCTATAATCGGTAAAGAATCATGGGAGAGGGGAGTATTGGATTTTTTTTTCATTTGCACAGTAACCTGTTTGTGTATGTGCTCAGACAGTATTGTGAAGTAGTCTTGATGTTGGCTTCACTTCATCACCATCACACTGACCTTGGCTAATGTTGGAGTTTTCTGAGGTTGTTTCTCCTAATAACAGAACATCATGGCCTAGAAGCGAGCATCAGGCCAGCTCTCAGATGTCAGGGGCTGCTTTTTCTCTTTTGTAGTGGTTAGGAGTTCAGTGTATGAATTCTGACTACTGATCCATCTCATGGCCTGTCTCCATTTTTTTCCTAGCTGAGTAACTTTTGAATGATATCTATTTCCTTTGTACCTCAATTTCTTGATCTGAAAATAGAACGTCTCCAAAGAGTTATGAGGAACACATGTAGAGAACTTGAGAACCTGACTTGTGGCAAAGACTTAATCAATAAACACTTATTATTTTGGAATGATTAACAGAGTGGGAGAGGGTAGACATCAGGAAGGAAGGCAGGGAAATTGCTGGGAGGATCATTAAAGAAGGTAGATGAGAGGTAAGTTCCGTCCTGAACCAGGGCAGTGGAAGTAGGCATAGAGAGAGGATACCGTCTCTCTGTGAGAGCCATGGGAAGAAGAAAGAGTCCCTGTGATTCTGGGGTAGATGAATGGGTAGGAAGTGAGGTCCCCATTAGAGTCTGGGAATACAGGGATAGCAAACCATGTTTCAGGGCAGAGAGTGCAGCCAGATGGAGACCTGGAGCAGGCTGCTGATGAAGCAGGAATGAAGCCCAGTGGAGAAGTCAAGTGCTGCAGCCTTTGTTGCCTTCTGATCTCTTGCAGAGAAGCCAGCTGTCTAGGAGAGAAGTGCCACTGTCCTTGGCCTCAGGTCTTCCCTTGGCTTTTCTCTCTGGGACTGTGGGAGAGGGTTTCTGTTATTTCATATGCGGCGTTAAACCCAGGTCCACCTCAGAGGCTGTCAAAAGTTCTGGATTTGTCTTTAGTCAACAACATGGGACGTTTTCATGAAAAGGTCTTGTCAGAAATTTTGAAACTCAAACTCTTCTCTGCTCAATACTTAATTAAAACGTGGATGGGGAAAATGATATGTGTGGAATGTCAAAGTGTGCTGCTTCTAGATACTATCTTAGATGATGATTTTACCTCTGTCATCTATCCCCCATCATCTATCTCCTTTTATTAATCTGGCCCTCAGATTTGCTGATTACCTGGACTACGTCATGTTGGCTCTTAGCAGGATAGCTTTTCTTGTACTGTGATGTGATAGTATGCCATTAGCCTGCACAGAGAGAGATGAGAACAATGGCTTATTTATTCACTTATTTTTTAAGGATTTATTTGTCTATTTGAAACAAAATTTATTTATTGTTCATTTATTTTTTAAAGATTTATTTGTTTGTTTGAAAGTCAGAGTTACAGAGAAAGGGAGAGAGAGAGAGAGACAGAGACAAATGAAGAGAGAGCTTCCATCTGCTGGTTCCCATTTGATCCCAAAATGGCAGTAATGGCCAGAGCTGTGCCAGGCTGAAACCAGCAACTTCACCCTGTTGTCCCACGTGGGTGGCAGGGACCCAAGAACTTGGGCCATCCTCCCCTGGTTTTCTCAGGCCATTGACAAGGAGCTGGATTACAAGTGGAGCACCAGGATTCCAACTGGTGCCCATATGGGATGCCAGTGTCACATGCAGCGGCTTTATCTGCTACACCACAGCGCTGGCCCCTTTGGTGTCATTTTGTTAGAGGCACTAATAAAAAATAATTTATTTATCTTATTTTTGTGGTAGGAAAATGACAACTAATACAGTGTGAGGGATAATATGAGTATAATAATCTTTAAAAAATGCACTGAAAGGAAATTATCTTTTAATTTCATTTTCCATGAACTTTTTGAAGTACCTTTGGAGGAAATGGGAGAAACTGAGGCCCATGGGAGGGAAGGTGTGCCCTTTACAGGAAGCAGCTCCTATTCAGTGCAGGCTCATGGTTTCCAGGAAAGAATTAGGGATGAGGTGCACAGGTGAATTTTCTTGAGAAATAGAAAATCAGTTTTTTGTAAATTATTCTAATTTATAACTTCTGACCATTCCAAATTTTAAAGTGCATCTACTGGATTAACACTCCCAGGTGTAAACAACCTAATAGTTGACTTCAGACTGCTTCTTCACCATCACTGCCCTGGGAAGTTTTTGCAACTCACCTGTGTTTGAAGTGACATAGATCCAAAGAAAAACAAAATTATAAGTTGTTTTTAGGAAATACATGTGCATTTATTTTACTGTTGTAAAGCCCTTTCTCCAGTGAATATTCATGAGAAAATATACACTTTTTTCTGAATATATTCAGTTTTGTTACCAAAACACATTTTTTACTGTGAATGCATTATCTAAGTATACATTAAAACTCAAAGTTAATATAGTTGTATAGTAAAAAAGTGGTGATATTTATAAATAATTACTTGAAAATAATGTACAATTTTGCCTAGTGTTGATGCTGCCTGTCTAGTTGAGGATAACATTCTGATACAAAAACAAAACCCTGGTAGTCCTGGAGGCTGTATTCCACTAACTCAAAGAGCTGTTGGTGGCTTCTTTTATTTATTGTGTTAGCTCTAATGGGTAGGAGATCACAAAACATCAGAGATAAAACCAGTTTAATTTCTCAGACTATCTACAAATACTGTCAGTCCTTATTATTTGGAGATTCCTTATTTGCAAATTCTCACTTGCCAAAATTTGTGACCGCAGAATCAGTATTTGCGGTGCTTTCTTGGTCATTTGCAGATAGGCACAGTCTGGGAAAAATTTGAGTTCACCTGATGTGAGTGCTTCCAGGTGAGGTTGAACGAGGTGATCCTCTGCTTGATTCAGCCTGCTACTATAAATAAAGAAGTGTACTTCTTTTGGCCTATTTAGTGCCACTTTTTTCTTCCATTTTGGGAGGCTTTCTGTTGGTGATTTTGCTATGTAAAATGGTCCCAAGTATAATGCTAAAGTGTCAACCTTGTACTACAAGTTTGACAGTGAAAATATGTGTATTCGGTAAACATTGTTCAGATATGAGTTACACTGCTGTTGACCATGAGTTCAACATTAATGAATGAATAATATATATTAGCTAAACTGTATTTAACAGAAACAAACATAAAATGAAGTTATAATGTTGATGGATTGACAAAAATACTGTAAGCAGAGGATTGTAAGGAACTTAGTCTAGTTTCTCCTTGGGGCAAAGGTCCAGTATTTGCGAATTTATAGAATGTAACTACTGTGATTAGTGAGAATAGGCTATGAAACATTGAGGTAATTGATTTATTTTCAGTAGTATATACAGATACAGCTTCTACCTCAGTTTTGAAAGATGTATCTGACAAATTCAATGATTGCTGTAGGATAAATTGCAAATGCCTTTTTAGAACTTGAGTTGTATACTTTGGTGTATCAATCAACAAAGGAAACTGGGGGTTCAGGAGCACTGTCTGGGATCTTAGCCTTCCTGGATTCTTGTCTCAGTCTTGTTACTGATGACACTATAGTGGACTCTTCTCATCTCTACAATCGAGAAGAGTGAAGAATTCTAAAGTTCTTACTCTTTCTCTATATATGTAATACAGATAATATATGTATATATGCATACATATGTGTACATATACATTTATACATGTGTATGTGAATTTGTATATGAAAGTATTAATTTAACATGTATTCAGTTTCTCAGGGAGGAGGAGAAGGAGAAAGTTTACAAAGTTATGTCTGTATAAAGCTTTGTGCTTACAAATAAAGTTACAACCAATTTGGGAAAACATAAAAATTGAAACACAGGAGGGGCCAGCATTGTGGTACAGTGGGTTAAGCCACTGGCTGCTATGCCAGCATCCTGTGTAAGTCCCGGCTGGCCTTCGGGTTGCTCCACTTCTGTTCTAGCTCCCTGCTAATATACATGAGAAGATGATACAAGATGGCCCAACTGTTTGGGCATGTGTCACCCACATGGGAGGCCCGGATGGGGTTCCAGGCTGCTGGTACTGGCCTGACCCTATTGAGGATTGTGGCCATTTGGGAAGTGAACCAGTGGATGGAAGATCTCCCTCTATAACTCTGCCTTTCAAATAAATAATAAAATAAATCTTAAAGAGAATTGAAAAAGAGTGTAATTAAGATGTAAATTAGATCCTATTGAACAGTGGTTTTTAAACCTGAATATGGATGGTAGGGAGTAGCTTATTAGAATCTCCTGATCAGGAGCAGAATTTTTCAAATTAGCTGTAAATGGCGCTCTTACACACTTTGTGCTGTCCCTTAGAATGTGTTCTAATTGAAAAAAAATCAGAACTCTTGGTGAGAAACATACAAATTTTAAGAAAAGGACAAGCATCTACTTGCTTACATTCTCAGGCTGGGTCCTTCACACAGCTGCACAAAGTGGTCTTCAATGCAGAGGGGCTGCTCTTTTGCAGGCATGTCTGTTCCAGGAGATCCTGACCCTTCCCTTTCATTCCAGTTCCACCAATGACTGGATTGATTATATTAGGGCACCCAGTGCTAAAGAAGCCAGTCCGTAGGCCATGAATGACACATGCCGTGACTTGGTGCGAAGAAGATGAACTGTGTCAATCATATGTCCTCTTGACAGATTTGGACTAGGAGATAGTCAAAGAATGAGGCACCTGTGGGAGTTGGAGTTGAAAGCCAGCTGTGCTGTATAGAGAGGTTGTGTTGGTTATGATGGGTCTCTTGCACAATGAAGTTATAGGGAGAGGGGGTGGGGAGAGAAAAAGAAGAAAGAGAAGTAGACACACAACTATTTGAGTGATGGTAATGGCAGGATTTCCATTGAAAAACCCAAGTCTCAGCTTGATATGCAGTTTTTTGCTGACCAAGATGAAAACTTACTACCTTTCCCACTCTTCTTGGTAGCAGATTGTTCAACAGTTTCTTTGTGTGTTTATCCTTTCAGCAGCCTACTTGGTTATATCAACTCCTTGATTCATTTCTCTTTCTTAGAATTGAAGATTCTAGCAAAATTCAGCAATGAATCTATAGTAATCAAAATAGTCTGTTTAGTGAGTACCCACTAAATACTTCTTTTTGTTGACATCACTTTAAAACTGACAAGAATCTTCGAGGCATCTCCTCCTGGAGGGGTTAGATGACAGACTGCTAGGTAAATGTGTAAATTAGGCTTAGGACCTACCTATGCCTGATGACATTGACTTTGATCTTTATATACTGCCTCCTTGACAGTAGGAAGTCTTCATGGAGGAGGTGGGCATGCTGGTGATAGAGAACATTTACAGCCAATGAGATCTGGGACTTTCACATCAAGGTAAAGATACTGCGAAAAATATAAAAGGATAGTGGGGGAGAAATCAGGGAAAAAGTCAGACATGAACTGAATATTTCTGTGGTTCAGTATGGTCTAGAGGAGTCATTGTTGAAAGGCTTAAGAGTTAGGGAAGTTCAGTCTCCAGTGGATACAAGGGAACCACACCCATCGGTGACCTGGTAGAAGGTGAGGTGGATCTGTGGAGAAACCAGAGTCATGGAGAGCTAGGTAATGTTTCTGTGTAATGAAGAATTTTTACTGAGGCTGACTTCCTCCTGGGAGAGTAGAATATTCTTCTCCTCTCCTCTCCCCTCTTCCCTCTCTCCCTCCACTCCCCTCCCCTCCTCCTCCCCTCCCCCTCCTCTTCCTTTCCCCTTTCCCCTTCTCTTTTTTTAAAGATCGATTTATTTATTTGGAAATGAGAGTGCCTGAGCTTGGGTCTCTTCCTCTTCTATGAAAGCCCACTAATCCCCCATGACCTCAGCTAACACTGTCTCACAAAGGCCCCCATCTCCAAATAGCATTAACATTTGAACTGGGTGGGGGGATATGTTGAAACCCTAGCGGTGGGTAACTATACTTAAGTGATGTTTTCTCACCTTCTGTTTTAAACATTCTAGACCTCAGGTTTGGCTTGAGATTTCAGGAATACACGTGATAATAATGCTTGTATATAGTAGGTTGTGATTCTGGAGTGTTCCTCATCAATTGGGAGCTTTCAAGCTAAAATATTCCTTTCATAGTGCAGAAAGGAGCACTTTTTTTTTTTTTGAAGCAAAATGAAAAAGAGTTAAATGAGAGAGACAAAACTCAGTGGAACTCTTTTGATACAAATCATTGCCTATAGCCATTTGCTCAGTTTTTAATCTTATTTTTTGTTATATAGACATAACATTGTTATTTTAAAAAGGGCTTAGTTCTAAATTTAATTCTGTGTTCTTTAGTTTAAGCCCAAACCCCCAGTTTTGTTTACCTATAGTAACCATTCCTCTCTTAATAATTCTTCCTGGATTTTAAAACATTGCCCACTAAAGAGATTTAGATTTCATCTTCAAAGATTTATGTGTTTTTACATGTTTATTCAAATCCCAGAAAGGGAAAACCTAGGGATTGAAAGCCAGTAAAACAAATGAACAATTCTGTTTGCCAAACAGCATTGTATAAAGGAAGCCTAAAATTATGATTTTGTTGTTGTAACCAGAATTTGATGCTTTAGGAGTAAAGAAGCTATGCAAATATAACCACCACAAAATATGGGAGGTTTCATTTCCCTTTGAAAAAAAAATGGTTTAGAAAAAACAGTACTGGCCTTTTAAGATTCAGCAATAATTTACATGTATCTGTTTCTGTGAATTTCTATTACATTTAATCTTTCAGATTAAAAAATATTTTGTTTTTAATTGACATATATAATTATACAGTTTTGGGGCTAGTGTTGTGCCGTAATGGGTTAAGTTGCCAGTTGCAATGCTGGCATCTCATATGAGGGACCAGTTTGAGTCCCAGGTACTCCATCCAATCCAGCTGGGAAAGCAACAGAGGGAGGATGGCCCACGTCCTGTGCTCCTGCATCCATGTGAGAGACCCCAATGAAGCTCCTGGCTCTGAGCTTCAGCCTGGCCCCGCCCCAGATGTTACCTCCATTTGAGAGACTGAACCAGTGGATTGAAGGTCTCTCTGTCTCTCCCTCTCTCTGTAACTCTTCTTTTCAAATAATTAAAATAATTAAAAAATAATGATACATTTTATGGGGTGTAATGTATTTTGATATATGTAAACATTTAACAATCAAAACAGGGTATTTTGGATATCCATCACCTCATACATGTTTCATTTGTAGTAAGATCACTCAAAGTCCTCTCATATAGCCATTTTGAGATATTCAGAACAATATTGTTAAGCATAATCACCCTAATGTGCAATAGAACATTTGAGCTTATTCCTTCTAACTATAACTTTATTCCTAACTGGAACTCTGTCTCCCCTACTTTGTACTTTCTCAAGCCTCTGGTAACCAGCATTCATTTTACTTTCTAGTTATATGAGATCAACTTTTTATATTTTACGTTTAAGTGAGATCTTGTCACTTTGCATCTGACTTACTTCACTTAACATAATGTCCTCCAGATTCATCCATTTGTTGCAAATGACAGGATGTCATCCTTTTGAAAAATGTTTTATTGTTGAATAGTATGCCATCCTGTACATATACCACCTTTTCTTTATTCATTCATTTGTTGTTGGATGCTTTTAGTCAGTAGTTATTAAACCTATTTTCTTTCTATGTGAAGTATCCGCAGTGAAACCTTGCTGTTGAAAGGGTAAGTTTAATTACTTTAAAATGAGGTGCTATTTAGTGAAACTGACAACACAGCCAAGCCAGTTCCTTTTTAATAACAAGTTTGGGACTTTTTACTTAAATTAACTGGATAATTATCTGTTGCCCAATTTACTTCTACAGAGAGTTTGATGTTTTTGGGATTTGATGTTTATGGGACTATAATCCAAGCACTTGATGTAGTGGATTCAATCAAATGACTTGTCAATTGTTTGGGAAAAAAGTCTTTTTTATTATAGACCTCTCAAAATGATTATCAATCCAGTTCTCCAGGTCAATGGCATTATTGGCAAACTACACAGAGACAATTAGCATATTTGGAATGTCTCTGCTTTCTTAACCACTAACTGTTTGATATTCATGAGGAAAAAGATTTTTTTAAATTATTGTTTTTAAAGGACACTTACACAATCCAAAACCAAATAGCTGGAAGTCAAAAGAGACTAATCCTGTGTGCCATTCTGGCCCTTGGAGGCCCTGAAACTGTGTTCTAGTTTCTTTATCTCACCAGGCTTCATCTATAAAGACACAAGCATTTGGATTAAATAAAATTTCTAAGCTAAGGAAAAATCATTAAACTGAAAAATTAAAATGTCTATAAATATATATTTGGATCAACATAGATTTTCAAACTTTTAATTTGTTAAATGATCATCATTATTATCACAACTCATTCCTTCAAAGAAATTGTATTTTAGCATGAATACAGTAGGAAGTATACTCTTGGAGTAACAGGTAATCCTCACTTTGAACAAATTGAGCTTTGTCAAAACTTGCTACATTGCCCTTATTTTCTCATTTTGTCTTAAAAGGTTAACAATTTGATAAGGAGAGGCAGCAATCTGGAACCCCAACTTGGCAACTTCCGGGCTAGAAGATTATTTGTCTCCATCTCTAGCTGTATATCTATATATATATTCCCACAAGCTCTAAAATTCTTTGATTTTATGAATCTAAGTTTTGTTTCTTCCTTTAAGCACACAATTCTGCAAGGTATAAAGAGAAATAAAGTCTAATATCAGATTTTGACATTTTTGCATATGAATTCTTATGAGGACATTTTATTTGTATCTTTCATAAAATCAAAGATATTTCAGGAAATGATTTGAAATGACATGTCTAGTGAGACTTCTACTGATATAAGGATTTCCACTGATTATGTGAGGCATAGGAGTAACTGTGGTGTGGGCAGTGATGAAAGTATGGTATAAATTTCCCAAGTTAGTAAGCATTGGTTGAGAGAATAAGTGAATGCATGAGTCAATGTCTTTCCTTATGTCAGGAAGTCTTTGTCTTAATTAAAATACTTACCTTTACGATATTCTAAAACTGTATGTATTTGAGCAGTCATTACAGTTTAATGGATCATCTAATAGGACATGTTGAATCACTGAACTGACCACAGAGATTTCTTTTCAGAATTAAGCACTGTATTCATAGTGACACTACCAATAGGGGAACTTGCTCTGAGACCCCAATTAAGGGATGTTGTGTATCATTTTAGGGATTTTTTTTCCCACTTGTAGGCTTGAACAGTTTTTGTTTTTCTTTTGAAGCTCCTTAAATCCCAGATGAAACCAGTTCTTAGCAGTTTTCTCTTTTATGGGATTAATTGAAAAGAAAAAAAAAAAAAGATGGAGTGTAAAATTAGCACCTAAGCTCTTTGATTACCTATCAGATGTAAATGTAAAAGAACTAGCTTTGGCTTTCAAAGATTGTTTTAGGAATCTGTTTTTCTCAGCCCTCTTTTTGCCACTTGTCTCTCACTTCCATGATTCCTCATCAGTTTTCTTAGTAGGAGTGTATGCAGGGCAAGCAGCCCAGGTCACTAGTTGTCCTTGCTTGGCTTTTGCCTAATTAACACCAGTTGCTGGGATTTTTGCATACTGACAAGCACTGTAAATGGCCTAGGGGCAACAGAAGGAGAAACCTGGACTTTTGGTTTAAACAAAGTCTGGTTATGAGTTACATCAACCAAAGTTGGAATACTGAAAGCTGAGGCCCAAAAAGTCCATTCTGAATTTGCTCCTAGTTTGGGTTATCTTCATTTTGTTATGTATTGACTTACGAAAGTTAAGTTTCTATGAAGAGTAGTGTAGGTTAGGCCCTCAAGGACAGTTAACTGGAGCTGAATGTTTCGGACACTTTGTAAATAATTGCCTGATTTAGAATTTCTTTCTTTGTGCTTGGTCGCCTTACTACAATTTAATGGATCAAATTTAAATTTGATCTATATTCTTTTCAGAAACAACATTTACAATTTTATTGGTTTCCTTTTAAAAGTTTGTGCATAAGTCTAGAGTGTAGTCACAGGGATCTTTTTTTACATTTACTTTGGATTATTAATGATTTAATCCATCATGTTCTTAGAAAGATAAAATAGGAAAGTAATGTATGCTATGATAATTTGGTAGCCTTGGTGAGGACATTCAAGTCATCTTTATTCTAGACACTTGTACATTTTAGTACATTTCTACCGTGTTGTGTTTTAGAGAAACTTTACAACACTGACAGGGCTGGAAAAAATTTTGGTGAAATAGTTTAATGTGACAAGATTTAATTTATGTGGAGTAAAAAAAATTTGATACAGAGAAAAATTTCATTGTTGGTAGCTTTTTCTTATATTATTAATTTTCTAGTGGTATAATTTCAAGATATTTTTCCTAATTAGCATAATCCTATTTGAGTAGTTAATTATTTGCTTTAGCTTATTCCATGAAGACTGCTTTATTTAACAGCTAAATCATATAAACTTCTCTGTTTATTAACATTTCTAATTATGTGGTTCCATTTCTTTGATGTCATTAAAAATATGTGTTAAAATACAAAAATTTTCCCAAGTTTTATGAAGTTCTTGTTTATCACAAACATATATTTAGAGAACTTGCCATGACCTTGTCTTTGGACAGACTGTTGGTTTACAGTTGGTGCTTCCCAGCTCATAGCTGACTGATTCGAGATAGATTTAAAAAAAAAAATCAGTGGTTATCATACATTATCTGCTATGATAAGCGGAACAGAGGAAATTATAGGAAAGTTAAAGTCATGTTCTTACTTTGGTATATTAAATGAAGAATTGGGGGGAAGGAGAGGGAAGAGTTTATAATTTATGGATAATCCTTAAAATTTTAAATAGCAGAAAATAGACTAGATGTAATTATAAAAATTAATATACAGTTATAAAAAATTTAGGCTCAGTAAAATCCTATTTGTTTTGGAAGTATGAATTAAGTAAATGCGAATAGATCTAGGGAAGTTACTATCATAATAAATGCATTGTAAACTCATTTTTTCCCTCCATGTTGGTAAAACTGTTTCTTTCTAAGTCTTTGAAATAGGTGTTGTATATTTTAAAATAATGCAAATGGAACTTATTGAAGAATGTTTATTTCTTTGGTTTTTGAGGAAATTTCAAATTCATTCCAATTTTGCATTGTTACTACATGACAGATTATATTGATCAATGCTAGAACCACATCTTTATTTTAAGGAAGTTGTGGAAGTAGAACATTTTCATTGATTATTGTTCATCCCATTTGTGTGGGAAAAAGAGGTTCTCTTGCAGTTTACAGGGTAAAATGATGTGAAATGATGGCTTATTTATTGCATGCCAGTTTGAGCAGACAGGAAAAAGATGTCTTGGGGCTTGATACCTGAAGGAATCACTTCTCCTGGATTTCTCCAGCTGATTTTCATCCAAATTCAAGAACAAGAACACTTATGTGACAGGAGGTGTGAGAGAAAAGAACCAAAAGGAAAAAATGAGAAATGAGAGATGAAAGTGGGTCTCCAGAATAAGATAAATGGTTTCGCTGTCAGAGCAATGTAATGAAAATGAAATCAGTGTAGGCTGTGCCCATTTCCCTCTCATGCCTAGCCCCAAACACTGCTTTAAATACAACATATTTCTTTTACTTCCCATTTCTTGCTTGCTAACTTAAAGATAAATGACTTGCTTGCAAGTGTAGTGAAAAGGAAATAAAATCAGTAACAGGCACTGCCCAAAATGCCCCAGCTGCTTAACGGTCTCGCCTTGAGCAAAGCAGTTTTTATGGAAAAGTTTTACTGTTCTGCTGTTAAGGAAACAAAAGCATCTCTCCCCACCCCCTACCACTAATTTTCAAAAAATAAAACAAAAGCAAAGGAAAATCGAAAACTAAAATCAAAGTTCAAAAAACAAACAAACAAACAAACAAAACAAAAAACAGAGCAATCCAGAATCAGGCATGCAGTTGGACATGTGGCCATGGTGACATTAACTGTGTGAGAATTGTCAGGACTGGAGCTATGTGAGCAGCATTCAGCCTGGATTGCTATGCTCACAGGCGATGGCAGAGCTCTGCTCCTGCAGTCAGGGGTCAGCTGCTGGTAATTAGACCCACGGGTGTTTCTAGGTAGGCAATTGGATAAGCAATTAAATACTTGGTGAGCAGCAGTTTGGGGTACTCTCAAAAGGTTGGCAATTAGGCAGCTCTGTAACTGAAGCTACTAGTAGAATGTTCGATACACAAGGCATGGCTTTTTAGTGTTTGGAAATAGGGAAAATGTACTTTCAGGAAAAAATCATTTTCTGTTAAGAATGATAAAAATACTTAGTGGGTATCCCCTCTTGGGTGTAGCAATAAGCTTAAGTGGTTTGCATGTCTACTTTTTTTAATCTTTACAAAATGCATCTCGAACTTTAGAATGCATCAGAGTCTCTAGGAAGACTTACGGAAACAGATTGCTGGTCCCTATTCCCAGAGTTCTAATTCAAGAAGTCTGTGGACAGCCCCAGGAATGCACATTTCTAACAAGTGTCCAGTTGCTGCAGTGTTTCTGAGGACTGCATTTTGAGAGCTGCTGCCTACATTAAAATCCACTGTGCTGGTGGTAACAAAGGCAAACTTTGAGCTCTGCCATATGCCAGGCACTTTGTTAAGCAGTTCACAGCTATTATCTCATGAAGTCTTTGTAAAACTTTATTGGGTATATTGCATATTAGCTGTAAATGCAGAGTTTGGGCTTTCACAAGTCAAAGGTTTTTCCCAAAGCCATAGATGTCACAAGTGATGGAGCTAGGGTTTGAAGCCACGTGTTGCTCTCTAAAAACTATGGTCTAACCACTGTATCACAGCTCTGGTGTCTTGTCTTTGCATAAATTTGGCTATTTTTGAGATTTGTCAAAAATATCCCAAGAGACAAATGGAGAAAGCTACTGAAGAAGATTAATTCAGTTACTTAGCAGGGACCATGCTGATGCAAGATAGTGAACTCTCAGTGAATTTTACCTTGACAGAAGACATTTCATTACTGTGCCTCCAAATAGGCTAATTATCCTTACTGTGGAGTTGCTCACTTGTCATTTTGTTTACTTCCAAGGCTAAAACAGAACTGTGAGATGCAGATCTCTTGTGAAGGTATCAGGTATGATTGGGGAAGCAGTGCAAACCTTCATGGAAGAGGTGGGACTTGAACTCAGTGGGTTGGCAGACCCAAGTTTATGAAGGAAAATCAACAAGCTTTATGGTATTTTGGAAATGCAAAAAAATGAGAAATGAGAAAAAAATGACCTGCCTTGAAGGAATGTGCTTAGGGAGAGAGAGGAGAATAGGGATATTGAGTCAAGGTGGACAGGATGAGAAATTGAGTTCAGAAATGATTTGACCAATTGTATGTAAGAGAAAGTTAAGATCACTTCACTACTTCCATGTATTCTTTTTTTTTTTCTTAAAGAGTAATTTATTTATTTGAGAAGCAGAGTTAGAGAGAGAGGGAGAGACAGAAAGATCTTTGAACCGCTGGTTCACTCCCCAAATGGCCACAATGGGTAGAGTTGAGCTGATGCGAAGCTAGGAGCCAGGAACTTCTATGTCTCCCACGTGGGTTCAGGGGCCCAAGCACTTGAACCATCTTCCACTGCTTTCCCAGGACATTAGAAGGGAGCTACATAAAAAGAGGAGCAGCCGAGACTCAAACTGGCACCCGTATGGGATGCTGATGCTGCAGGCAGAAGCTTAACCTACTACACCACAGAGCCTTGCCCTATATTCTTTACTTCTTTGTGTCTCTTCCACAACCAATTATTCATTCCTAAGCTATTTACTGGGCATTTACTACATGCTAACCAGAGAGACCTTACAGTATAGCTCCTTGGTATTCAATGATGTGGCAGCATCACCATTAAGTATCATATGGGAATTTGTTAGAAATGTAGAATCTCATGTTCAGCCTGGACTATGGAATTGGAATCTGCATTTAAACAAGATTCCATGGAAATTTATGTGGACATTAATGTTTGAGAACCCCTAGACATTTCAGCTTTTGACACTTTATTCTCTTTCACTTACATTATCATTGTGAAGAACAGGAAGTGAGTACATTGCCTAGAATGAGCAAAAGTAAAGAGGAATTTACAAAGATACGAACGAAATGCAATTTGTGACTAACGGTTGTCAGACCCCTGATGGAACGCCTCCAGCGCTAGGGGGCATGTGCTTTGCGTTGTGTCTCTCCTGCAGCTCAGAATTCAGGGCAGAGAACAATGGTGTTGCCCACGAAGACTGACACGTTCACGTGGTGGGGAAACTAGTGCAAATTAAGTCAGAAAACACAGATTGTCCTGAGTATCTACCAAGATGTATTGATGCCTCACTATATGATTTAAAGTTGGGATGAAAACAGTAAAGGAAGATACCATAGGAGATTTGAAGGTTGTGTGATTTGGGGAATGTTAAAAATTCTGAATTTGGAATAGGAGAGAGTAATAATCCAAGTGAATATTATACCCTTTATCAACTGCAGAACAAAAATATTAAACAGAAAATTCCCCAAAACCAAAAAATTCCTGTTTTAAATTGTATGCCATTGTGAATAGCATGATGTAATCTCATGCATTCCTGCTCCATTCTTCCCAGGGCGTGGATTATCTCTCTCTCTACTATATCTATGTTCTGTATGCTGCATGCCCATCTCAGCTATCAACTGAATGTTGCAATAGCACAGTGCTTGTGTTCAGTTAATCTATATTTGACTTAACAATGGTCCCAAGTACAAGAGTAGTGTTGCTGACAATTCCAACATGCCAAAAAGAAGCAATAATGTTCTTCAAGTGAAAAAGTGGAGCTTCTTGATGTCTAAGGAAATAAAGTGGCAGGTGTTTGGCCTAAAGGTTAAGCTACTATTTGGGATGTCCAACAACCTTGTAAGAGCCTGGTTTTAATCCAATTTCAGCTCTTGGATTCCAGCTTCCTGCTAATGTTCACTCTGTGAGACAGCAGCTGATGACTCCAGTAGTTGGTTCCTTGCCACCCAGATGGGAGATCTGGATTGAGTTCCTGGCTCTCAGTTTTGCCCTTGCCCAAACCTGGCTATTGAGGGCTTTTGGGAAGTGAACTGGCAGATGGATGGATCTCTCTCTCTTGCTCTCTTTCTCTCCCCCGCCCCCTTTTCTCCTACCAACTTTTAAATAGATAAGTAAAAATAAAATTTAAAAAATAAAAAAAATCAGTTGCTGAGGTTTCTAGGATCTATATTAGGTTTTTGTTGTTAATCTCATACTATGCCTAATTTATACATTAAACTACATTGTAGGTATCTATGAGCAGTAAACATATAGTATATGTATAAGGGTTTGGTACTAGCTGAGGTTTTAGGCATGCACTGGCGATACTGGAATGTGTCCCTTGGGCATTACTCTACTCTGTTTTCAACCTTGATCACCTCGTATTTTTCTTCTAGGAGTGTCTGGACTTCCTACAGGAAATCCTGTTGCTCATGAAACATAGGCTTTCTATAAAAGCATTATTACACCGCATAATTCAAATTTAAGTGACAGTGCATGGAGAGAAGTGATGTTTTATGGTCAAACTACTTGGGGTTAAAGTCAACCTTCTGATTATCTATAGTTTGTGGAATGAGTATAACTTTAGGTTTTATTGGGAGTCCTTTGAATGACTTTCCCAATTACTCCCTCTTCTTTTAGTTCTTTTAAAGTGGAGAGAGGAGCAGTAGTGGCTTCCATGACTAGAATTGTATTTCAAGTGGCATAGGATAAAATAATAACATTGCTGTGTAATATATTGTTCAGCAAATCATTCATCATCATAATTGCTATAGTCAACACTTTGCTCGTTTGTAGATTTTTCCTTTCTTGCCAGAATTTTTCTTCAGTAAAAATGATTCAAAGAGTAGCTACAGGGTTCAATCCATTTCTTCATGATGGAAAGAGACAAGAACCATGTATTTTCCAAATCCATTCCCACTCAAACCCTAGTTTATTGTGAATACAGATTCCTTATGAGCTTGCCCTTAACAGAGCAGTTTCTTTGTATTCTTTTAGGGGTGAATTCTAGATTCTAGCAAGAGATTTTAAGGAACGCATCCAATTTGCTTATTGCAGAGACTTAAATGGCATTTTTTTTTTTTGTTTACAAGTACAGATGAACCACTGGGCACACATATTTGTATGTGATATTAGAAATTACTTTGGCTTTTATGCATCTTTTTTTCAGTTCTTTCTGGATAGGCCCAAGAGAGAAAAAAAGATAGAGACCAAAACAGAAGATTTGGCACCAAATAGCAGACTATGCTCGGGTGGTTGTATGCCAAGCAGGCTTTCTCCTGCCACCTATTTCCCTGCACACACTCAAACCCACCACCAGAGTATGAAAAAGTTGAGGACAGGGGCAATGCCATGACTATGTAGGCTTGCCCCATAGAGCCTACAAATAAAAATTTTAAAGAAAATAATTGACATTATTGAGTAAAAATTTAGTAAAATGTTTCCCTGAAACTGTGGCAGCAATTCAAAATATTCTGTTTTATATCTTTGGTGTCCACAATTTTTAAGCCAAAAAAATTGGAGATGATTGTTTAATGAGTAGGCAGAATATTTGAAATCAGAGCTGTCTTGAACAATCCAGGGTGCATGATTGCCATATCTGTGTTTTTGTTAAAGTTCATGAGAAACTGTTTTAAAAATGTTTAGTGAGTAAGTGGAATGAAACAGTTAAAACATTTTCAAGAAAGTATAAAAATTTGTAAATTTAATGTGATTTTTCAGTAGACATAAGCACATTCAAGTAGTCAGAAATGGAAGTTGATAAGTAGGATTGGGGGAAAAGGGTTTATGGCGAGGCTTGAGATGCAGTTTATTTTAGGTGCCAGTAAAAAGGGAAAAGAGTTTAACATTTGTTAGCAACTTAGATTTGTTATCCCTTCCAAAACCCCAGAGACAGGTTTTATTATACCTGTTTTACCACTGGGAACCTGAAGCAATGAGAGGTTACCTGATTCCAAAGCCATTTCTATTCCACACTGTCTTACATTAAAACACTGTAAAAACAGGCTTTTGGTGCAGCAGCTGAGCTGCTGCTGGAGATGTCCGTCTCCCGTACCACAGTGCCTGGCTCCGCTGCTCGTTTCCAGCCTCCTGCAAATGTGCATCTTGGGAAGCATCAGTGATGACTTTAGTGCTTTGGTCCCTGCTACCCACCTGGTAGACCCAGATTGCATTTTGGGCTCCTGGCTTCTGCCTGGCCCTTGTCTGGGTGTTAGAGGCATTTGGGGAGTGAACCAGCAGGTGCAAGATCTCCAACTGAGTGTCCTGTCCGTGTCTCCCTCTCTGTACTACAAATAAATAAAAATAAGTAAATTTTTAAAAAAACATTCTAAATACATAGGCCAAGTAAAGAAAATCATCAACTGTTAGGGCCCTCCCCTTTTTATGCCTTTTATTTATTTAAATTTTAATTAGTTTTAACACATTCAATGTGATTTATAGATACAGTTCTAAGAACCTAATGAACCCTTCTCCTCTCTCTCACCCTTTTTCTTTCTTTCTCTCTTTTTTTACTTTTTGAGATAGCATATTTTAAAATTACATTAGAGGAAAAGGCTTAATACTTCACCAAATAAGTTTGACAAGTAAAAAGCAAAAAACTCTAGTTTACTGGAAATAAAGATAACAGCTATAAACAATAATTGGAAAAATGATCATTTTACCAACATATAGTAAATTTTAAAGTAACACAGATCATTAAAGCTATAGTAGTATAATATTCTTTTTATTTATTTGTTTATTTATTTATCTGAAAGGCATAAATAGGAAGACAGAGAGAGAGATGTTCCATCTGCTGGTTCACTCCCCACATGGCTGGAGCTGGGCCAAGCAGAAGTCAGGAGCTAGGATCTTCTTCTGGGTTCTCATGTAGGTGCAGGGGCCCAGGTGCTTAGACCTGTCTTCTCAGGTACATTAGCAGAGAGCTAGATCAGAAGTGGAGCAGCTGGGACTTGAACCAGCCTCTCTGTTGGATGCTGGCATTGTAGGCAGAGGCATAACTTTGTACACCACAGCACTGGCCACAGATAATATACTTAACTGTTGGTTTGACAAAGGTATAAAACAAAGTTTTACAAAAGTATATTTGCAGCAGACATTTCTTTTTTCTCTCTCTCTTTCCTTCTTTCTTTCTTTCTTTTTTTTTTTTTTTTAAATTTTAGCTCCTACAGATGAGGGAGAACATGATGCAGTTGTCTCTCTGGGTTTGTCTTATTTCACACAACATGATGTCCTTCAGTTGTATCCATTTTGCTGCACATGGTAGAATTTTATTTTTATAGCTGAATAATATTCCACATTTTTGTTGTCCATTTGTCTTATGATGGACATCTTGATTGGTTCTAGATTTTGGCTATTGTGAACAGTGCTGCTATAGACATGGTAGTGCAGGTTTCTTTTTGATACATCATGTTCAAGTCTTTTGGCTATATGCCTTCTAGTGGGATTACTGGATCAAGTCTATTTCTAGTTTTTAAAATAATCTCCACACTGTTTTCCTTAGTGGCTGTGCTAATTTGCATTCCCACCAACAGTATCCACATCCTCACATGCATTTGTTTGCCTTGTATTTGGATTTCAGCCATTCTGAAAGGGGTGAGGTGATATGCCATTGTGACTTTGATTTGATTTCCCTGATGACTAGTGTTATTGAGCATTTTTTTGTATATGTGTTGCCTATTTGTACTTCTTCTTTTGAGAACTGTCTATTGAAGACCTTTGCCCATTTCTCAACTGGATTGATTGAGTTTTTAAGTTTCTGTTATATTCTGGATATTAATCCTTTGTCAAGTGGATTGCAAATATTTTTTCCCATTCTGTCAGGTGTCTCTTCACTCTATTGTTTCCTTTGCTGTGCAAAAGCTTCTGAGTTTTATATACTCCTATATCTTTTAGTTTCTCTTTTGTTGCCTGTGCTTTGGGGGGGTGTCTTTCCAAGAAATTGTCCCCTATACCAATGTCTTGGAGTGTTTCACCTACGTTTTCTTCCAGCAACTTCCTAGTCTCAGGTCTTAAATGTAGGTCTTTGATCCTTCTAGAATTGATTTCTGTATATGGTGAGAGATATAAATCTAAGTTCATTCTTTTATATATATCATCCAGTTTTTTTCAGTACAATTTGTTGGAAGAGATTATCCTTAGTCTGCAGTATGGTCTGAACACTTGTGTCAAAACTTAGTTGGCTGTATATACATGGATTAATTTCTGGGCTCCCTATTTTGTTCCATTGATCTATGTATTGTTTTTCATGTGAGTACCAAGCTTTTCTAATTACTAGTGCTTTGTAGTATGCTTTGAAATCAGGTATTGTGATGCCCCCAGCTTGGTTTTTCTTGCTCAGGATTGCTTTGGCTATTTGGGGTCTTTTGTGATTCCATATGAATTTTAGGATTGTTTTTTCTAATTCTGTAAAGAATGCCATTGGTGTTTTGGTAGGGATTGTATTGAATCTGTAAATTGCTTTTGGTAGTATAGACATTTTGATGATATTGATTCTTCTAATCTTTCCATTTTTTTGTGTACTTCATTTCTTTCGTTAATGTTTGATAATTTTTGAGATCTTCTACTTCTTTGGTTAAATTTATTTCTGAATATTTGATTTTTTGTGTAGCTATTGTGAATGGGGTTTCTTTCTTGATTTCTCTTTCTGTGAGTTCATCATTATCATACATAAAAGCTACTGATTTTGAATGTTCATTTTGTAATCTGCAACTTTACTGAGTTGGTTTGTCAGTTCTATCAGTTTTTTGGTGGAGTTTTTAGGTTTTTCCATGTACAACATCATGTCATCTGTAAACATGGATAGTTTTGTTATCAGAATTTGGGGTGCCATATGATATCACCATATGCTTATTAATAAGTACCCAATATTAATAAGCCCATGTAGGTTCTTTCTTAATATTCAGAGAATAATTCTGAATACCAGCATAAATGAATGAGGCAGCATGGTACATTTTAAGCTTTTATTCAGTGTGAAAGATGCATAGGAGAGTGAAGGCTTTATCTAAAAGAGAGGGATCAATCTGGATTCATACCGAGTTCCAGGATCCAGCTATGTGGAGGAACATCTAGGCCAGGAAACATGCAGCAAGCTCCGTACTGGCAAGAGGCCAAGGAAAGGGAAAAAAAAAAAAAAAGGCAGACACACTGTGTTCCAGGCTTTTAATCCACTTTCAAAGGGGAGTGGTTAATTAACCTGATTGGCTGGTGGGTGCACAGGTGTGGCCAGGTAGGCGCATGATGTCACACAGGGGCATGGTGAAGGTGTGGTCTTCCAGCTTACAAACCTAATCAATTTTAACCTGTATGCCTGCCTACTTCAGTTTGATTTCCTCTTCCAATTTTGATAGGGTTTTTCCTAATCCCCAGATTATCCACATTAATTATTTATCAGTGAAAATAACATGGGGGTTTCCTACGTATTTTTGTTGGTATTTAACTGTAATAATATCTTTTATTTTAATATTTATTTGAAAGGGGGAGAGACAGGGAGAAAGAGAGAGAGAAAGAGAGCCATCTTCCTTCCTATGGTTCACTCCCCAGATGACCCCAAAGGCCAGGGCTGGGCCAAGCTGAAGCAGGAGCTAAGAGCTAAAAGCTTCTTCCAGGTCTCCCACATGGGTTCAGGGGCCCATGGGCTTGGGCCGTCTTCCATTGCTTTCCCAGGTGCATTAGCAGAGAGCTGGAT
This sequence comes from Oryctolagus cuniculus, assembly GCF_964237555.1. NCBI lineage: Eukaryota > Metazoa > Chordata > Mammalia > Lagomorpha > Leporidae > Oryctolagus > Oryctolagus cuniculus. The sequence goes on from NC_091442.1 coordinate 74,998,260, forward strand.
TGGAAATGGAGCAGCCAGGACTTGAACCAGCGCCCATGTGGGATGCTGGCACTGCAGGCAGCAGCTTTACCCACTACACCACAATGCTGCTGTAGTGCTGGCCCCAATAATATATTTTTAGGCTCACCTCTAGGAGGATCCTCTCCAGGAACCTTGCTTCCTCTATGCCTCTCAGGCTAGATTAGCTGCCTGTGCTGTGTGAACATGTTACATGTAGTTATCCCTCTCTGTCTGTCTCCCTTAAGGGACCCTGAACTCCTGGCCCCTTACTACTCAAAGCATGATGCACAGCCTGGCAACATCAGCCTCCCCTGTGAGTATGCTAGAAACACAGCCCTCCAGACTTTACCCCAGCCCTACTGAATCAGAATCTGCATTGCAAGGAAGCTGCTGGGTGATCTTTATGCACTTGGATTGAGCAGCACTGTTCTAGCACATGATAAGCATTTTTTGGAGCAAATAGATGTAACAATAAGTGATAATAAAATGCACATAGTGCAGGTTTTTTTTTTTTTTTTTTTTTTCTTCCCTTTTAGGAGGGTGTGGCTGCTCTGACTTCCTGGAGTGGCAGATCCGGGTCCCAGGAGTGTTGACTCACAGAGGCTTCATCCATCTGCTCCTGCGGTTACTCTGCAGGCATGTGTGAGCTGCATGGCTGGAGGGAAAGGGAGATAGTCTGTCTCCTCCCGCAGGCCAGAACAGCTACAGGCACCTACCTGTTGGAAGATTTGTCCCAGTATATCCCAGGCAGGAGCAAACGACTCTGAATAAAAACGTGTTTTGATGCCAAGAAGAAAAGAAGGGAGAAGTAAATCTAAAACTTCATTTTTAGACCTCTCTCAGAGACAACCAATAGTTCTCCTCCTTAATTATTTATAGTGTTACCTTGGTGGTATTTATAGATTATGATCAGCTTCCCTCCTTGAAGCTCATTCTCTAGACTGTATAAATTTAGTTTCCCCGAGTGTGTCTCATATGTCTTTTCCTCTGAGCCAAGCCTGAAATGCATTCTACTCCCCCTTGCTTGCTCTGTGATTTATCTGCATTATTCCTAAACTGCTCCAGTCAGAGGAGTTCCTGCTGAAGGCCTTTGGCTGGTTTAGATTCACTGCTGCCTTCTCAGTTTGCATGCTGCTCCTAATGTGCATATCTGAACACTATACTAGAATTATTATTTTTTATTGTTAGCCCAGTGCAAAAATTTAAATACAATAGAGTGGACACAATGTTTCCCTGTTGCACCTGCTTGGCAGCAGTCAAACATGACACTGACAACCTGTGTATGTAAGAACTTCAGGTCTGTGAGAACCTCTCAACAAAATCAAGGAAATTCTTGAGCAGGTCCTGGAAAAAAAGTAATTTGGATAAATTTCGGATCTGCAAGAATTTTATACTAATTGGAACTCAAAAATATGTTTCAGATGACTTTTTGAACAAGTGTCGCTGTGCCTGCTTATGTTTTCACACAGAATGTTGGAAAGAAATGCTTTTTTCTCTTTCTTGGCTATACTTATTTATTAGATTGATGCCAAGCTTTTCCTCTGAAGCTTTGTATTGCCAATTTGAGGCTTTATGCCATCATCCCACCTCAGGCAAAAATTCTGTTGTTTTCTAACTAAGGATAGTGATTGCTTTTCTGCTTGGTGGTTGTTGTGCCAGTGGTCAGAGTTGATTATGGAAATAGAATACAGCCTCCTTATTTATGATTTCCCTACTTCTAGCACTTACCTGGGAAATTTTAAAAAATTCAAAGAAGATAAAGAAATAGATGCAATAGAAAAATTGACCTTCAGAAGTTAGAATTAGTGATAACAGAGGAAAGTATGTTTTCGCGTATCAGTATATAGTATAAGGGAGAAAGAAGTAGTTTGCCGGGATGAGTTAGAGAGTCTGGGTTCCAGCTTTGGGCCTGCTGTGTTTTTGTTCTTGGCCTTTCCCAAGCCACTTGTTTGTTTATACTGAGGATAAGTTTGTTTCACTTCACAAGTTTACACGGAGAGTCACTGGCTGATGTGTGGAAAGCCTGCTGCCAACAATATGTGCTATAAGTACATCAAGCAGCAGGTGGTGATGAAGAGGCCGACGCTGCTTATAGGTTTATAGTAATGTAATTTATATCCCATGAAGAAAATTCTAAATAAAATCTGAGTGGATTTTGTAAACCTATACCATATCTTTAGAAGGAAATACCGAAAAAAGGATGATAATAACATATAAAGTGTTTTGGCAGCGGCTCACTAGGCTAATCCTCCCGGCGCCGGCACCCTGGGTTCTAGTCCCGGTCGGGGCACCGCATTCTGTCCTGGTTGCCCCTCTTCCAGGCCAGCTCTCTGCTATGGCCCAGGAAGGCAGTGGAGGATGGCCCAAGTGCTTGGGCCCTGCACCCGCATGGGAGACCAGGAGGAAGCACCTGGCTCCTGGCTTCAGATCGGCACAGTGGCGGCAGTAGTGGCCACATGGGGGTGAACCAACGGAAGGAAGACCTTTCTCTCTGTATCTCTCTCTCTCACTGTCTAACTCTGCCTGTCAAAAAAATATATATAAAGTGTTTTCTCCAAAAATTCTAAGATCTCACAATCAGCATAGTTTGAATTCTCTAAAGGAAAATCCTTTAAACTTTTTTCTGTTTTAAAACTATGTCTCGGCTGGCGCGGCGGCTCAATAGGCTAATCCTCCACCTAGCGGCGCCAGCACACCGGGTTCTAGTCCTGGTCGGGGTGCCAGATTCTTTCCCGGTTGCCCCTCTTCCAGGCCAGCTCTCTGCTGTGGCCAGGGAAGGCAGTGGAGGGTGGCCCAAGTGCTTGGACCCTGTACCCCATGGGAGACAAGGAGAAGTACCTGGCTCCTGCCTTTGGGTCAGCGCAGTGAGCCAGCCGCGGCGGCCATTGGAGGGTGAACCAACGGCAAAGGAAGACCTTTCTCTCTGTCTCTCTCTCTCACTATCCACTCTGCCTGTCAAAACAGACAAACAAACAAACAAACAAAAAACAAAAGAAAACTATGTCTCAACAACTGAAAAAGGAAGGAAGAAAACAAGAGGGGGAAGTGAAGATCATTATATTCATAGAATTGAATCTGTTCTCTGTATTAATATCATATTAACACAAAAATTAAAGTATCAGAAAATAAATGAAAATCTGTCCTCATGTAGGAGGAAAGTATCATATTAAAGGAAACAAATCAGTATGTTTTCAGTAGAAGAATGATTTTGAAATAAAAATTCTAGAAGTAACTGTCTTTTAAGCATCAAATATGGAGACTTGGAGTGTGGCAGATAATTACTATTTCAATTTAACTCAATCTCTAGCATGGATGAACAATCCTTGACTGAAAGTCACCTTTTTCACATTTCTTGATTTCTTTAGATACTCTTATAATGTCCTTTTTTTTTTGTAAAAGTGTACTCTGCTGAAGCTCTTAATCTACTTTTATTCAAATTCTGTTAATTATCTTTACCTCCATACTATAGGAAACTTGGAAACTTTTATTTTTAAATTCTTCCTTTAGATTTCCACTTAAATACTCTGATTCAGAACTACCTTTATTTACTGGTAGCACTACAAATGAGGTTATCTTCAGGACTGTGTTTCTTTATATACGCTTCAACTCTCATGCCTATTGACTGTGTTACTGGGAGTGTACCTTGGCAAGGCTATTCATCCTCTTTGGAGGTCCTCATTAACCTCATCTGTAAGTAATGCTAGCCTAGAGCTGATAGGATCCTACAACTGTGTTTTCCACTCTCTAGGAAGATTTTGCTTCCAAAGTTAACTCTTTTACAAGCATCTTCTATTTTTCCTTTATTGATTTTATCCCCTTTGCTTGAAAAGTCATCTTTGTTTATTTGTCTGATTGTTCATCATTGTATCCATCCGAAACAAAATACTCCATTTTTTAGGCATTGCACATTTACAACGGAACAAGACACAGCTCCTGACTGTAGAGGATACCGTGGTGCTCACCCACCGCTCATTTGCTGGGGCTCTCTGCTGCTAAAGGATCTTAGGTGTGTCCCCCACTGGAAATTGCTCTTGGATACCAGCATCTTTGTCACCCAAGTGTTAACTACCTGCTAGGGAAAGAGTATGGGGGAAATAAATGATTGGTTGATGGAAAGATCTTGAGGGCTGTCATTACGATCTATACCAGCCTTGGAACTCCCCTTAGGGTTGGCAGGAACTTCACTGCAACTGCACTGCATGCAGCTCAGCAACTCGTTTACCCAGTCCTTCCGCCTTCACTTCCTTACAGACGTGTCTTCCAAGAATATACCCCAGTGGATTGTTTAAATTTGCACATCCCCCTCTGAATGTTGGTTTTCAGAGAAACCAATCTAAGATGCTACCTATGAGTTCATAGTTTATTTAATGTAGGAAAGAAAAGAGAAGCAAACCAGTCATCAAATGTAAATATAGAAATACCTGGTGGGACTTCAGAGTCTTATAAGAACCTGAAGGAAAGGTTAAAAAAAAAAAGCCCATCTTGGAGTCTGGGACCCCAACAAATGATAGGACATTGTTACTTTTGACCTGGCACTTAATACATGCAGGAATTAGCTATTCAGATGAAAGGAGAGGGAAGCAATAAACAGACCAAGCTATTTATTAAGAGAATTTTATACATTTGGACAAACCTATATTAAAGAAACTCTGCATAAAATGAGGGAAAAAGATAGTTGAAGTTGGTAGTGAGAGGCTACATGTAGGGAGTAGCTGTTTTTTATTTTCCTGTCTAGTATCTATTTTTTTTTTAAGTTTATTTGGAAGATGGCGTTTACAGAGATAAAGGGAGATACAGAGAGAGAAAGATCTCCATTTTCTGATTCACTCCCCAGTTGGCCACAACAGTTGAAGCTTGATTTGACTGAAGCTGGGAGCCACGAGCTTCTTCTGGGTCGCCTATGTGGGTGCAGAAGCCAAAGGATTTGGACCATCATCCTCTACTTTCCCAGATGTACCAGCAAAAAGCTAGATCAGAAGTGGATTAGCTGGGACTTGAACTGGTATCTGCATGCGATGCCAGCCTTGCAAGCAGTAGCCCTACCCACCATGTCACATGTCACCCACTAACATCTGTTACTTTTTTTTTTGGGGGGGCAGGCAGAGTGGACAGTGAGAGAGAGAGAGACAGAGAGAAAGGTCTTCCTTTGCCATTGGTCCACCCTCCAATGCACCGCGCTGATCTGAAGCCAGGAGCCAGGTGCTTCTCCTGGCCTCCCATGTGAGTGCAGGGTCCAAGCACGTGGGCCATCCTCTACTGCACTCCCGGGCCACAGCAGAGGGCTGGCCTGGAAGAGGGGCAACCAGGACAGAATGCGGCGCCCCGACCGGGACTAGAACCCAGGGTGCCGGCGCCGGGAGGATTAGCCTATTGAGCTGTGGCACCAGCCAACATCTATTACTTTTACATGTCTTCCAATATTAACATAGTATGCTATGAGGAACTGTTTTAGTTCAGATTAGATTGATCTCCAAATAATGCAAACCCAATAGGTAACAGATGGCTTAAACTAGAAATGGGTCTGTTCTCTCTCACATAAAAGGAGTATATTAGTATTTGGTCTAGTATTTCATGCTATCAAGGACCTGTTTCTTTGCCCTTATTCTTCCATAGATGTCTTCCATTATCAAAACCATCTGATATGCAACCTGAGTGCTGGACCTATCGATTCTTCCTGCATGCCAGCCAGAAAGGAGGAGAGAAGATCACGCCCTCTAGTTTTAAGGATATTTCCCAGAACTGCGCACAACAACTCCCTTAAGCTCCATAGGCCAGGTCGTTGTCACATAGTCATACCATGTGTTATAAAATAAAAATATAGCCTGCATTTTAAGAGACCATATATGAAGTTAAAAATATGGTGAAGTGACTGAATACTGTGAATTATCAAGCAGTATCTCCCATAGAAGCTGTCACCTTGTGTTGGAGCAGTCTTGTTAGAGATGCTGGCAAGCAGTGACAACCCAGCTAAGCACGTGCTCTTTCTGTGGTGTTGCCCATTTGCCAAAGGAATAGGGTAAGAGAGATGGAAGGATTGGCATAGTTGGTGTTCTGAAGAGACCATTCATGCATTTCTGCAACCTGGAACACCCTTTTTAACCAGCCTATTTCACCAGTCTTTAACTTATGAACCACCCTGTGTTCTTCCTTAATTTCACAGTTGTTTCTGTAACATAGAAATAATTTCCTATCTAGTATATCATGTTATCCATATTAAAATATTTCACATTATTTTAAGATGAAAGAGTATATTGATGAGCTGAGGCAGGAGGGTCATATCATGTTTATTTTTTGAAATTTTTTAAAAACTGAATAATGGATGTATTGGAAGGTGTTAAGATTGAAAGCAGAGAGAGCTGTAAAATTAGTGCATTAATAAAAATGAGAAATGTTGACAGGTCAAGCTTAACAATAGCAATAAGGGCAGAATCTAGGGGGGTAGTGTTTGAAATCTATTTAGGCAGTAGAGTCAACAGAATTTAAAAACTACATCTACAAATAATATCTGTTGATACAAAATACACCTGATGCTTACAAAGGCAATTCTAAAAGAGTCTTCTAAAAACTAATAAAATTATATAGTTCTGCAAAATCCTGGGCTAGTAAGTATTAGGATGTATGCTGAAGGAAAAAGTATTGGGATATGATTTTGGAAGAACTAGTCTACAGAAGTGACAAGCAATAAAATAGCAGGAAATAAGTAAGTAAGGAGAATTGAAACACAGTTCAAAAATCAGCACTTAAGACACAAATGTGAGTGCAAAGGAAAGACCTTGAGAACGCCTAGATTTCTGTGGAGCAATTTGAAATAAAACTGTAGCTTGTTTAGAGAAAGAATTGCACATATTTGGTTCTTTCTTTCTAAGTTGTTAGTAGATTTTATTGTTATATTTTTATTAAATTCACTTATTTTACCATTCTATAACATTCAGTTTAAAGAAAATTATGTATAACTTGAGAAGTGTGATATAACTGAAAACTGGCTAAATTTTATCATCACTAAAGATTTGTTTTAGTTCTCAATTTCTTTTTAGATGTGTGCTCCAAACTATTTTTCAGTGTTTTGGATTCTTGGAAAATAAAATAGGTTTTTTAACAAGAAGGAGATTCCCTGTATCCAATAAAAATTATTTTTATTCCTGCCCATATAGGCTGTTTCCTAAAGAGAGCAATAATGAAGAAAATACGGTTAGTATAGGTGATTGTGATGTAGAATTGGAAGAATCAATCGTTTTACTTTTCAGTGACTAGTAGGTAAGCAATTAATGAATAAAGGGAAAATCATTGGAACATAATTGATACATCTTATAAGTGGACTTAACTAATATTTCTTAGAGTTACTTCTATTGTCTGTCTAAATATTAGAGGAAGTTGTATGTGTACATATGAGAATACATTCTCTGATTTTCCTTCCTTGCTATACTGGTATATAATACAGTTTTATAGATATTATCCTTGGACTGAGTTTTTTGTTTCACTTTCTTTCTTTCTTTTTTGGTACTCAGGTACTTAGCAACTAGATTAAAAGCAAGAGTTGAACTTCCTGAAGTATCTTCTAATACACTGATTGTAAAAAGAGAGGATCCTTTTCAGGTCTGGGGAACCTCTTGCTTGTTTGTATCTTGAAATGGGTCACTTGTATTGTATTGCTTTCACTGAAAAATTACTTGGCAATTATTATTCCTGTCTGACTAAACAAGCTTTACAGAAGAATCATATATAATCTCCTTTATCTATATTGATTGCATTTCTTATAATTTGTTAGCACTGGACTCACTAGTATTTGCCTTTCAAGTACAGTACTTACTGAACATATGGCCAGATTAAAGACGAGGTGCTTCTTTATTAATATTTAAATAGCAACTTTGTGGAAATTTTTTGAAAATTAAACAGTGACCCAAATATTTTGTTGCTTTTATAAGTGTAGATGAGAAATTATTATTTGAATCCTATTGTGTACCTGAACTTCTGCATTTCTTTTTAAGCTTTAGTTCCTGTGTTTCTAAAGTAGGCATAATACTAGTACCTATCTCCTAGAGTTACAGTATAGGAGAATTAAAATGAGATAATCTTGGACCAGCATCTACTGCCTTCCCAGGTGCTTTAATAGGAAGCTGGATCAGAAGCAGCATAGCTGGACTGGAACCTGCACTGCAAGATGTGATGTGCATATCCAAGCAGTGCTCTAATCCATCTGTGTGGGTTTCTAGGCTCCTGGCTTTGGCCTGGCCTAGCCCAGGCTGCTGCAGACACTTAGGGAGTGAACCAAACCAACTGAAGGAAGATTCATCTCTCTCTTTCTGTTTCTCTCTGTCTCTGTCTCTCTCTCACTCTCTCTCTCCCTCCATCTCCTTTTCTCCCCCTCTTCTCCCCTACTTCTTCCTCTTTATCTCTCCCTCTGTCTCTGTCACTTTGTCATTCCAATAGATAAATAAACAAATCTTAACAAAATAAAATGAGATAATCTGTGTGTAACTCCAAAAACAATGTCTGGTAAATAAGTGTTTAATACATGTAGCTTCTGCAATGATCACATGTATTATTTAATCTTCACAAAAAGGACAAAAAAGTATGTTCATTTACACTAAGCAAATTAAAACCTGAAGCGCTTAAATGTGTTGTTGATTGACTCATAGCTTATGTTGACTGGAATTCCTAAAATTCATTTATTCTTTCATTAAAACCAAACTTTTGAGTTGTATGTGGCAGTTCTGACTTGGGTTCTCATGGTAGGGCGATGAAAATAAAAGGGCATCTAAGCAGGTGAGCAGTATCAGTGACTGATAATGAAAACCGATTAATGTGATAAGTGTGGAGTGTTGCAAATTAGTCTGGTGCAGAAGGCAAGCCTATGAGTGGGATGGGACCAATACTGCCTCTATGCCAAACACTCATCTCTGAGCTACTGTCAACCCTGCTATTTTCCTGTTCTGGTGTGGTCAAATACTGGAGGGACACTTTACTTATGGCTAACTCCCTGGCTGCAAATATGTCCTCTAAGGGTGCATCCTCAGGTAACATGGCCCATGTATGTGTAGAAGGATTATAGGAAAAACTCACATTAGTGTTGGAAATGGACTCTGAACCTACTGAAGTGCTGGTCATTGTTTAACAATTAGCTCCTTATGATTCTTAGATGCACAGTGGTCAACATTTGTCTTTGTGTTGATGAGTAAGTACAAGTGAAACAACCAAGCACAGTCACTCATCAGTGATGTGTTTGACTTCTTTGCTTAACTACATTGTAGTTTTCCAAGAGAATGGACAGATATCTCCCAAATTTTGTGCTTCCATGTGATGGCTACACACATGACAAATTTTAAAGTTTAATCTTCTTAGCATTTTCTCTACTGTATTTTCATGCCTGGGCAATCAATGAAATAAACTAAGCCCTGATTTATTACATTTGTATTTATAGCAGTGTGCCAAATTGAGGCTGTAACATGATGACATTGGAGGCAGAGTTGGAAGGAAATATGCAACAGGACACTGTTGTACAGTATTTCCATAATGCAGATGCCCTGGGCATAAATAGCAAGGACACAGATAATAGTAATAGTAATTAAAATAGTTTTATATTAAATGAAATCATTTTTAACATTTATTGTCTTTGTTTCCAATATAACTTATTTAAGGTTATACATTTATTGCTAATAAAGGTCCTGTTTAACATCCAGGTTACAAAATTTCTGAAAATTTAACAATGGTTTTTTTTTTTTAAAGGATTTAATTTATTTTATTTGAAAGTCAACACGACAGAGGGAAAGACAAAGGGAGAGAGAGAGTGCGAGATACCTATCTACTGGTTCACTTTCCAAATGGCCACAAAAGCTGGAGCTGAGGCCAGGAGGCTGGAATTGCATCCAGGTCTCCCACATGGGTGCAGGGGCCCAAGCACTTGTGGCATCTTCTGCTGCTTTCTCGGGCGCATTAGCAGAGATTTGAATCAGAAGTGGAGCAGCAGGGACTTGAACTGGCACTCAGAGATGGTATGCCAGCATCACAGGCAGTGGCTTTACCCCTTGTACCGCAATGTCAGTCCCAAAACGAGTTTTTGTGAATTGGTAGGAGCCTTTCCAGAACACCACCATCTGGGCTATTTGGTTGTAGAATTCAGGTTCTTACATCTCCTGTCTAATGCTCATTAGACAATTAGAGCATTGTCTAATGGGTGCAGAATGTGTGAGCCTTTTGGTTCCTAGGAATTCTTGTCCCCTGGAGAAGATGCAGCTGGAGAAGAGACAGAGGTCCTCCAAGCCACAGGCAGTTATCAGGGCCCTGGTGCCGCTGAGCAGACGACAGTTTTGAGGCCAGATCACGAAGTGTCTTTTAGTCTGCCTCTATACTTCTCAAGCAACAACAGATATTCATTTGTTGAGTGAAACTATACAAGGATAATACATTTTGATACAGCATCAGTTTTACTCAGTTATTTGAGAGGAAGATCCATTATTTTTCTATTAAGATAAAAATGAGTGTTCTGTGGAGTGGTATGTAAAACTTGCGTTGATTTTTCCAGAATATGCCATCCACATCTGGAATTTTATGCTTCAGCGGGTTTATTTCAGGATACCTGTGGCAGAGTCTACCCTCCTCTGCTCCTTTGGGTCAGCCAGTGGACATTCAGATATGTGGTCAGAGCCACTTTTGGCAAACCATTGTCCAGGCTGTTTGAGCATAGAATTCTGGATTTTTTGTTATCCTTAACCAAGAATTAACAGGGTACCTTAATGGAATTTAAGATCTAAGGCAATTTGGTAGATGTGAAGACCTTTCATCAGCTCTGTCCTTAATGACTGTGCAACTTTTGCTCTCTCAAAAGCAGCGAGACAACAGGGTGAAAATGCAGACCTAAATCCAGCAGGCATATTATTACCAACTTTGCTTAGATAGATAGAACAGTTCGATTCCTCTACCCTTGTGGAGTAGTTTGTCTTTTCATTTGAGGAGGGTATTCATGTTAACTCATCCTCCACAAGGAGGTGCCGTTTTACAATTTGCCTGGCGGTAGCCCCCTTTTCCAAGCACAAAGACACTCTACGTGCTAGCCAGATAGTGTGTGCCGCAGCTGTATTTCTTGTTTACTGCTGAACGTTCAGTGTCAAGAGCTTGGTGTGGAAGAGCCTTCTGTTGCCTGAATGAATGAATGGGGGCCATGACATAGTGAAATTCATATTTTAAATAAATCTCTTCTGGTTAACTGTGTGGTAGATAATGTATCAGTTTGCTAGAGCTGCTGTAACAAAATGCCACCAACTGAATGTCCTGAATAGTATACATTTATTGTCTCGGAGTTTTGAAGGCTAGAAGTCCTAGATCACAGTGTCAGCAAAGCTTCGCATCCTCTGATGACTCCAGGGAAGAGTCTGCTGCATGCTTCTCTCCTGCCTTTCAGTAGTTGTTTGCCTTGTGGCTGTCTCACTTGATGTTCTCCCTGTGTGTGCTCCTGGGTCCCCATTTCCCCTTTGCCTAAAGAAACAAGTCATGTCAAATTGGGGGCCAGTCTTACACCATTATAACACTCAAGCTAACTAATCACTTCTGTGCTGACCTCCAGGTCTCATTCTGGGGATTAGGACATCAACAAAAGGGTTTTTGAATGACTCACACTCCTGAAAGGTGGATTCAGAGGGGACGAAACTAGAAGCAAGGAGACAAGTCTATTTGAGAGACACTGAGGTGCTGGAATTGAGTAATAAAAGTTGGTAGAGGGGCAAGCATCTTCTCATTCTAAAACCAGTAATGTATTCATAGATGAGACCATTAATTAGCTTATTTTTTATTGAATATTGTATGGTATCTGCTACTGTGTAACTAGTTACTGAGAAAATGTCGTGGTGTAAGACAACATGCACTATCCCGGTTTCTGTAGTCAGCAGTCTGATCAGAGTTTAGCTGGCTCTCCTGGCTCAGCATTTCTCATGAGGCTGCAGACAAGGTGTGAGCAGGGTCTGCGCTCATCCTGGGGCTCTGCTGGTGGAGCAGCTAATTTCAAGTTAATCACGTGGCTGTTGGCAGCAATCAGGTCCTCATGGATTGCTGGACTGAGAGCTTCATTTCTTTTTTAGCTGGCAATGGCTGGGGACTGCCCTCAGTTCCTTGCCCTGTGGGCTTGTCTGCAGGGCAACTCAGAAATAACAACTGACTTCCTGAGTGTGAACCAGCTGGAAGAACCTTGGCAGAATGCAAGATGGAAATTGTAGTCTTTTGTAGCCAACCGCAGGATGGACAACCCATTACCTTTGTTCTATTTGTTAGAAGCATTTGGTCAGCTCAGTCAAGACTGGAGAGGAGAACTCAGGGGTACCAGGAGGCAGGGAATCACTGGAGCTGACTTAGAAAGGCTGTCTACACACATGCTTAATTGTTTCTCTGAATAAAGATTCGCACTTGATGAGTTGCTCAACTTTTAAAAAAATTACTGTGATTGGCAGAAGTATTTACTTATGGTATACAGCATGGTATTTTGATATAGAAATAGACATATACAGATACATATATATACATGATGCATATAGTATATACATACAGACTATATATGGATATTTATATGTAGAATAGCCATTTAAACTATTTAACATGTGTCACCTAAATACTTACTTTTTATGATACAAACACTTAAAATTTAACAATTTTTAAATATATCTGTCGTGTTGGAATGTATTTCTTTAATCCCATTAAAGCAGCAGAAAGCCTCTGTGTTCTGCTTTATTCTCGGTATGTACATGCCATTCCATGTCTTTTCTGCTTCACCTGGACCAATGGTGAGGCCATTTATCTATTTGATTCCTAACAGTCGCCTTGATGGTTTTCATCTGGAGTCTTACTATATGAACAACTCTAATTGATTCAGACCATTTGTGTGTGAAATATATGCTTTTAAAGATTTAATTATTTATTTGAAAGTCAGAGCTATAGACAGAAAGGAGAGGCAGACCAAAAGAGTTCTTCTATACTCTGGTTCACTCCCCAGATGGCCTCAGTGGCCAGTGCTGGCCCAGGCTGAAGCCAGGAGTCAGAAGCTTCACCTGGGTGTCCCACATGGGTGACAGAGGCCCAAACATTTGGGCCATCTTCCACTGCTTTTCTCAGGCCATTAGCAGGGACCTGGATCAGAAGTAGAATAGCCAGGACACAAACCAACACCCATATGGGATGCTGAATTTGCAGTGCCAATCTCTATATATGAAATGATTCAAAGTGACTATAATAAGTCTTAGCAAATGTAAGTATATCTTTTCCAGACTAGATGTTGTTTGGAGTTATTCATAATGTAAACAAAAACTTTGAACACCTCACATCAAATATGTAGTAGCAAATATTATACTTTACTAAATTAAAAAAAAAGCTCATTTAAGTGTCTTCCAGCCGACACACATTCTTTTGAGATCTGTACACCCAGAGAAGTATGTTGGAACTTTGCTGGATATGTGTTGGCAAAATAATCACCATATAAATATTCTGGAATTTTTCAAAGACTTTAAATCATATATTTTAATTTTTTGAGGCAGAAACATTTTATTTATTAGAGGTCTTTTTTGATAATAGTTTTTTTCCCAGTAAGATATAGTATATGGAAAGTTTGATTTTTTTTGTTTCCCTATTTCGTGGTTAATGGATTTTGCTTTTTGAAGCTGAATTGTATGTCTTTCCTCTCTGATATGTTTCTTGCTTCAGGGAATCTAGTCCCCTCTGGTCCATTAATATTAGCAATTGTCAGTGATGTAATCTTGTTTCATTTCTACTATGGATTTTATACCATAGTTATAACCTCTCATACATAAAGTTGAGTTAGCTAAGCATGAATTTCTACCATTTTTCCTATGAATATCCTTGCATTCCTCAAAATGTTAACCATATATATCAGAAATTCATTTACTCATAGAAATATTCTGAATCATCATAGAAATATGTAGTTTTATTTCTAATCTGCTTGGCTTTATTTTATTGTCTTTGTTAGACAAATAGGCATTCTTTATGCTTCTAAAATATATGGCAATCTTGAAAGGATGTTGTTAGAGTACCTTTATTTAATGGCTGAAAATGGTGAATGTGAACTTGATTTGGATTTTCTTTTGTTTTATTTTCATAAGAAGATTTCCTTAAAAGGTCATTGTTTTGCTTTTTGATGCCTTTGGCTTGTAGATGAATACATAGCCCTACATTTTTCTGAGCAACAGTCCCTGCTTACTTTGCACTGTTATATACAATATCTGTTTATTATGAGGATATTGTTTTGTGACTGTAACTGCAAATGAGCCCTGGTCAAAGAAGGTGGAGCTGTATGACCTTGGAATTGACTGTGCTATAGGAAAAAGAGCATGGATTTTGAGGAAACCTGGTGAGGTATTGCCCTGTGGTTTCCTAGGTATACGTTTGTAAATTAGACTTCTTTGAGACTTGGTTGCCTCATCTGTAAAATGGAAAGAGCCATCATGCATAGTTATTAGTTATAAACCACATATGCTTTGTTTTGCATAGACTTAAAGATAATAAAATAACACAGATACTGGATTCAGGTCCGTGCTATCATTATTTTTATTCAATTGGTGGTACATACCAATTTATATACTATCTTCCATATTCTATATACTTTTTTTGGAACCATTACTTCCTTTTTCCTTTAACCTACTCCATCAATAAATACAAGAACATCATTTTACCCCTCCTCTCTCTCTGTTCCCCTCTCATATATTCTTGCTGAACTTACTAATTACTTAACTATATTATTAATTGCTATATAACTTACTCAGTCTTGCGTCTTTCCATTTGCTAGGGGACAGCAGATTATCGGCACATTTCCTTCTCAAGCATCTCTCCTTTTGTGGTAGATGTCCCTACCTGTGCAAAAGCAGGAAATAAAGCACTGATGGCGATGATAGTTCCTACATGTCTCCCAGTTGCAAGCACTTTAAATATTATGTGTCTCCATATATTATAAGTTGCAAAATAATTAGAAGATAATATAATATTACAGTATACTAAGGCTCAGGCAGGTTAGATAACTTGCCCAAGGGCATATAGTTAATAAAAAGTGTTAGAATATCAAATTGATAGGAAAGTCAGCACTTCATGTTTTAGTATTATTTTTACCTGTGAGGCAAAGAGAGAGAGAGAGAGAGAGAGAGAGAGAGAGAGAGAGAGAGAAACAGGCAGACTGACAGAAAGAATGTCTATCTGCTCTTTCACTTCCCAAATACCCGTAGCAATCATCTAGTCTCAAATGCTGGACTAGATTGAAGCAGAGAACTGAGAATTCAATCCAAGTCTTCCATATGGATGACAGGGACCCAGCTACTTGAGCTATCACCAGCTGCCTTCCAGGGGAATCAGAAACCGGGTACAGGAATTGAGTACAGGCACTCTAATATGGGATATGGGCAACCCAATCAGCACCACAAAGCCTGTCTCTGAAGTCAACATTTTAATCAACTTCTGCCTGTGCTGATACATGAGCCTAGAGTTCCAAAACATGGTTGGGACGACTATTTCTATTGGACCAAGTTTCTGTTTTCTAGGTACCAATCCTCTTTCCTGGGATTGCTTATGAGAAATAAGTTTTGAAAGAAAAAAATTTATGTTGTAAAATTTAAAACTGGATGTGATTTTATACTATGTGAATGGATTTTAACAAATCTGATGGTCCAGTTGGGAGAAGATATAGCGAAACCTCAAAACAGTGCTGATAAATTTGACTTTGCAGGATAGATATTCATTTTAAAATAATGACATTGACATCTTTTCATTTGATTATTGGTTATAACTCTTTATTTTATTTATTTATTTATTTTTTTACAGGCAGAGTTAGACAGTGAGAGAGAGAGAGAGAGAGACAGAGAAAAAGGTCTTCCTTTTTCCATTGGTTCACCCCCCAAGTGGCTGCTATGGCTGGTGCTTTACGGCCGGCACATTGCGCTGATCCAAAGCCAGGAGCCAGGTGCTTCCTCCTGGTCTCCATGCGGGTGCAGGTCCCAAGCACTTGGGCCATCCTCCACTGCACTCCTGGGCCACAGCAGAGAGCTGGACTGGAAGAGGAGCAGCTGGGACAGAATCCGGCACCCCAACCGGGACTAGAACCCGGGTTGCTGGTGCCACAGGCGGAGGATTAGCCTAGTGAGCCGTGGCACCGGCCTGTTATAACTCTTACATTCTTGCTGAACTATTGTCCTTTTACTTGTTGAACCTTTTAGTTAGTGGAGAATTAATGTTATTTTAAAAAGAGGAAAAGAAAATAAAGTGTCACAAAGGTGAAATTACTCTGAAATTACTCTGAAAAAACACTGTGGTCAGTGTTTCTATGAGCATCCATAAGAAAAGGATCCAAATCTAGCCATGCAGAACTAGCTGTTTACATACAATTGAATGTGGACTTGAAGGAAAAATTATAGCAAAACCTTTAAATGTGTTTGTATTTCTGTCATGCACACTTTGTTAAACTAATAGAAGATCCAAAGGAAAAAGGTTGGAACATTTTCTAAATTTCTGTGGGTTTTGCAGATAACGTATTTCATAAACTGGAACAAATCCTTAGAAAAGAATGGACCCTGGGAAGTAAGAATCCTATGTGTGATAATCAGATGTCCTGATGAAGCAAGTGAAGTTAACAGCATTGAAAATAACTGATATCCCACAGGGTTAAATAGGATCAGATGTTGGTCTACAAAATTAGTTCTGCCATGTTTCAGGAGAGCAACTTACAAAATATCTACAACCAAAAGTGTTTTTGTATTGTAAATGGTGCTGAGAAAGTTTCTTGCATGGATACATGGAAAATTCTTCCTGGATATCCAAACAGTTGCAGGAGAGCAATTCCTTCTTAACCTGCAGGGATGTGACCAACTAGCAGCCATAATAGAGAAAGAAGTACAATGCCTAGAAAGATTCATAGAGAAATTATAAAAGAGACTTTTGTTGCATCTGTTCTTACCCATCCTGTCCTATTGATTTTGCCTGCTCAGTATCTCTAGAGTCCCTGTACCTCTCTTTATCTCCTTCACTACCACCTCAGCCCAAGCGACTACTGTCTCTCAAGTGGACTATGGCAATGTCTTTATAATTGGTTTCCATTCTTGCTGTATCCCCAATTCATTCTCTAAATTAGAGCTTCCCTTCTTAAAGCCTGTCGATAGCTTCCTTTTTCACTTAAAAAAAAACATTGAAGATAGCCAAATAGCCAGGCACATCTAGACAGCATCTTTTCTCCCTGCTTTATCTTGCAGCTCCTTTATTTCATCCTTCCTAGCTATATCCGTGGAGTCACTGCACTCTATTGCAGCGTAGGGTTTTGAACAAACTATTCTCCCTGCCTCATTTGTTCACCAGCTTAACTCATTATTTTCCTACAGATACAAGCTCAGGAAGATTTTCTTGAATCTTCCAGACTAGGTCAGATTCTTTTATTATAGACGTTTGTGGTCACATTGACCATGAGCCTATCCTTCAGGGTAATTTCATCTCTGTGTAATTTTATTTTTTAGTTAATTCCTTCTAACTCCTAGACAGAGGGAAAGGGCCAGAGCTCTCATCCTTGGTTTGCTCCCTAA
Source organism: Oryctolagus cuniculus (assembly GCF_964237555.1). NCBI lineage: Eukaryota > Metazoa > Chordata > Mammalia > Lagomorpha > Leporidae > Oryctolagus > Oryctolagus cuniculus. The sequence continues at coordinate 75,015,803 of NC_091442.1, forward strand.
ATGCTGCAGTGTCTGGGGCCTGACCAGGCTGAATTTAGGAGATGGTGACTCAATCTAGATCGCCATGTAGGTAGCAGGACCCACATACCTGAGCTATCGCCACTGTCTGCTGAGGTGTGCATTAGCAGGAAGCTGGAATCAGAAGTGGAGCTCAGACTTGAACCCATGCACTTTAATATAGGATCTGAATATCCCAAGCAGAGTTTCAACTATAAGCTAAATACCTTTTCCGACCTCTGTGTGATTTAAAATGTATTTGTCTCCTCTGCTAATTCAGAACCACAAAGATAGTTGTAAGTTTTAGCTCATTATTAAGTCCAGAATCTGATACATGTTCATGAACAATGGATTAAATGACTCACTAAACAAATCTGCATATCAGCTTTGGAATTTTTCTGAAAAAACAGTGATTTGGCCAACTTTTCTCAATTGTGTCTGTTTTACTTAGTAAGAATATTACTAGATGTTAGAAGCAAGTTATTGTTCATGAGAATTCCTTCTCTGTCTGTGTGAGTTCTTATCTCGATTACCTAACCTTGCTATTTTACCAAAACAACAACAACAATGTCAGATATTAGAAAATCACCTGAACACTATTTGGGAATGGTGGTGATTGGTCATTGTTTTGTTATTTTAGCTATGGCTTCCCAATTTTTGCATGAATTATACTTCTTTCAATATAGAGACAATTTGTTTTTAAATGATATTTTAAATGCTTAAAAATATCTAAAAATGAGAGTTTTCCTATGTAGGTGGGGGGTTAAGCAGTTTGTATACTACTATGTTATTGACTTCTTTGTTGTTCTGAGTTACTTGGGAAATGTTCACAAACTTTATGATTCTAGACATAGATTTTCTTGGAACACTATCTCTTTTTAATAGTGATAAGTAATCTGGTAATCTTGCAGAAGATGAAAATATTTCAGCAGCCCATTTTAGGGGCTGTTCTAGTTGAATAGTGAATTTGAAATTGAGACAAAACACTTGTCTTCAAGAAGATTTGACAAAATTCATAGTTTTTCTATACTGTCTAATTTTTAAAATTATCTAGTAACAACCATGCAAATATATTTTTCAGTGTAGAGTGAATAAGTTATTTTGGCTTATAATTGTGGGTTTGTATGTTGACATAGAAAACTGGAATGTAAATTAAATTTTATTTACAATCTATTGGCCTGATTAAAATACATTGATATTCAAAATTTTGTTCATAATATGACCCAATGAGACAGTGAGCTGAAAGAGTAAACCGTGAAATTTCTATAAAATGAAACTGCAATGTTTAACTTCTGATCATTCATTCACATCATTTACAGATATTTTTAGGGGATTGATATTCAGAAAATATAAGAAGCTTGTGTTAAACAGAAAGACATATATGTAAATACAGAGGAAACATGGTTGAGGGTATAAATGGAAAATTTACAGAAGAGGAAACTAAGTGAGAAAAAATGGTAAATAATGACACTAAATGATAATAATAGCCAACATTTATTCAGTACTTTTTGTGCCAGATTTTGTTTTTTATTGGTTAATTTTTTAACCCTTTAATTTCAAGTGAGAGAAATATTGTTGTGATCCTTACTTTCTAGATGAGTCACCTGAGTCACAGGGCAGTTAATATAACCATGAGCACTTGGATGAAAGTGGGAATCTGGCTTAAGAACCTCTTATAGGAAGCTTTTAGACTCCATCTCCCTAGTTACCATAGATACATTAAAATAATAAAACACCAAAATCAGGTATTTGACAGTGTGAGGATCTGATAAAGTCAAATGCTGGTGGGAAGAGGAAGATGGAGTTCTCTTCAACTACTGGTGGACATGAAATTGAGTCTGCTAATCCTGTCGTCATGGCCATTTTACTCCTGGGCATGTGCAAGACAAACTTCCAAGCCCACAAATATAGAGACAGATAATAGGATGCTTACTGCATTGATGTTGTTATGTGAGGAGTTGAAATGCCATTCTAAATGAATGAGTACCCTGGCATTTGTGTAAGAAGACACAGTATAGAATGCCCAGAAGAAATGAACTAGATTTAGTCACCGTTTCTCATAGTGTTCATTTCACTTTAACAAGTTTCCTTTTTGGTGCTCGGTTAGTTGTCACCGATCTGGGAGAACATATGATATTTGTCCCTTTGGGACTGGCTTATTTCACTCAGCATAATGTTTTCCAAATTCCTAACAGGGATCACTTTTCAGTTAAAGTTTAAACACCTAAGAATAATTGTGTGTTAATTACATAGTTCAACCAATAGTACTAGAACAAAACAAAAAAAAATACTAAAATGGATAAAGTATTACATTGTACATCAACAGTCAGGACAAGAGCTGATCAAGTCACTGTTTCTCATAGTGTCCATTTCACTTCAACAGGTATCCCCTTTGGTGCTCAGTTAGTTGTTGCGGATCAGGGACACCATATGATATTTGTCCCTTTGGGACTGGCTTAGTTCACTCAGCATAATGTTTTCCTTATTCCTCCATCTTGTTGCAAATGACCGGGTTTCGTTGTTTTTGACTGCTGTATAGTATTCTATAGAGTACATGTCCCATAATTTCTTTCTCCAGTCTACTGTTGATGGGCATTTGGGTTGATTCCAGGTCTTAGCTATTGTGAATTGAGCTGCAATAAACATTAATGTGCAGACAGCTTGTTTGTTTGCCAATTTAATTTCCTTTGGGTAAATTCCAAGGAGAGGGATGGCTGGGTCGAACGGTAGGGTTATATTCAGGTTTCTGAGGAATCTCCAGACTGACTTCCATAGTGGCTTAACCAGTTTGCATTCCCACCAACAGTGGGTTAGTGTCCCATTTTCCCCCACATCCTCTCCAGCATCTATTGTTGGTGGATTTCTGAATGTGAGCCACTCTAACTGGGGTGAGTTGAAACCTCACTGTGGTTTTGATTTGCATTTCACTGATGGCTAGTGATCTTGAACATTTTTTCATGTGTCTGTTGGCCATTTGGATTTCCTCTTTTGAAAAATGTCTGTTGAGGTCCTTGGCCCATCTCTTAAGTGGGTTGTTTGTTTTGATGTTGTGGAGTTTCTTGATTTCTTTGTAGATTCTGGTTATCAACCCTTTATCTGTTGCATAGTTTGCAAATATATTTTCCCATTCTGTTGGTTGCCTCTTCACTTTCCTGACTGTTCCTTTGGAAGTACAAAAACTTCTCAATTTGATGCAATCCCAAATGTTAATTTTGGCTTTGACTGCCTGTGCTTCTGGGGTATTTTCCAAGACGTCTTTGCCAGTACCTATATCTTGCAGGGTTTTTCCAATGCTCTCTAATAATTTGATGGTGTCAGGTCATAGATTTAAGTCTTTAATCCATGTTGAGTGAATTTTTGTGTAAGGTGAAAGGAAGGGTCTTGCTTCATGATTCTGCATGTGGAAATCCAATTTTATATTTATAAACCCAGGTAGATCTCAGAATTAGTGGAATGAACAAATAGTAAAATTAAAAAGACAATGAGAGGGGCTGGCAATGTGGTGCAGTGGGTTAAAACCCCTTCCTGCCATGCTGCCATCCCCCATGGGCTCCAGTTCAAGTCCCTGCTGCTCCACTCTAATCCAGCTCCCTGCTAATGCACCTGGGAAAGCAGTGGACCCCTGAACCCATGTGGAAGACCTGGAAGATGCTCCTGGATCCTGGCTTTGGATAGGCTCAGGTCTGGCCATTGTGGCCATTTGGGAAGTGAACCAGTGGATGGAAGACCTTTCTCTCTCTCTCTGTCTCTGTCTCTGTCTCTCCCTCTCTGTGTGACTCTGTCTTTCAAATATAAAGCAAATATTAAAAAAAGACAATGAGACTAAATCATAATACTATTTATAAAAGAAACCCTGACCACACACATAATACAATAGATTTTCTTGGATATTCTTACATGTGAAAATACGTATGTCAGGTGGATTGAAAGTACAAAAAACAAAGTTACCATTAAGGAGCAAGGAATTGTCTTGAGAAAAGGGAACAAAGGGGAGAGCAATAACAAAAAGTGTAAGACAGAAAAGGAGACTTTCATAGACGGCTGATGAAAGCATGACATGAAATAAGCGTCATATGGGCAAAAATTTAGTGTTTTGTTTGTTGGTATATCCCAGGTGCCTAAGCCTGGGGCATAGGTGGCATGCTGATTGGTAAAATGGGAATGAATAATTTGTGCATAAATTAATCATAATCATGAGCTCAGTTTCATGTACCTGGGATCCTATTGACCCTCTCCCCAAATTTCTTGTTTTATAATTATATCTGTACATATACATTGTACTAGTTCATTGTCTAGTTGAAGACACAGAGAATCAAGCATATTTTCTGGCTTCTGAGGGACAATAATTTATTTGAGGAAATTGAGTTTAAAACTGTTAGGTTGAATGGTGTAAGTACTGTAAGGTAGGAATTTGCCACGTCCTGTGAAAGCACAGAGAAGGAATGCCTGAACGTTCATTTATTTTTTGCTTTCGTTGTTTCTTTTGACCAATACTGTTGAGTTCCTGATTCATGTGAAACCCTCTTCTAAATGGAGGGGATGCAAGGAAGATCTTTTATGGAACTTTGTTTCCCAGGACAACTGACACTATTCAGTTAATTGCTCAGCGACATGGAAGGTGGAAAATTGCTATTGCGTGTCGTCTACCCTTTGAGAATTTAAGGGAAAAAATGAAATATAGATTCCATGGATGAATTCCATGAAGAAGGGATGGAAAGTATGAAGGACTGGTAAAAGTTAATTAGGAAGTGGAGGATTGTGGTGGAGAATAGTAGTTGCAGAAGAAACCCAGGATAAGTGGTATATGCAAAGCTTGTTAGAAACTAACCGTACAAACATCGAAGGCCTTTTTCCTATAGGAAATGAAGGGTTTAAAGTGGAAGTTGTATGATCGATTTTGTGTTTTAAAAAGAACCTTCCAGCTGTGTTCTGAAAAATAGATGTATCAGAGAAGGAACGGATGTGAGAAGTCATGACGTTATTGGAGTTATTACCATGGTCTAAGTGAGAGATGGGACCTACCTTTTTGTGGTAGAAGTAAAGAGAAGAAATGGGTTAAAAAAATCTATTGAAGAGGTAAAATCCAAAGGGCCTGGAGATGGATTGGATTTGGAACAGTAGAATTAGGAGGAGGAGACATCAAGAATCACCTGAGCAGGGTGAGTAAAAACAAATCTACAACTGGAAAATACACAGTGAAACTACAAAATACTAACCACAGAAATAAAACCTTAAAAGCAGGTAGAGTTTTGTTAGATGTATTCTACTGTGGTTGCATAAGAAAGTATCCATATTTTAAAATGCATATGGTATAAAAAAATTAAAATAATCTCTGATTTCCTTTAAAACACTTGGAGAAATCAATATTGACACATATTCTTGACATTTGAATCCAGAGATGATTATTGAGGGATTCATTATTCTCTATGATTTTGTTTATTTAAAACTTTTCATATTTTGGGGCTGGCATTGTGGCATAACAGTTAAGCTGCTGCTTGCAACCCTGGCGTCCCATATGGGAACTGGCTGAAGTCTCGGCTGCACAACTTCCAATCCAATTCTCTACTAATTTTCTTGGGGAAGCAGTGGAAGATGGCCCAAGTACTTGGGCTCCTGCATCATGTGGGAGACCTGGATGAAACTCTTGGCTTCTGGCTTTGGCCTGGTCCAGTCCCAGCCACTGCAGCCATTTGAGGAGTGAATCAGTGAATGTAAGATCTCTCTATCTCTGCCTTTGTCTCTTCTTCCTTCTCTCTCTCTGCTTTTCAGATAAATAAAATAAATCTTAAAAAAATCCTCATCATATTTTAAAGAAATAATCCAAATAGCAAAGGAAGATTACCTGTTAATGGAAGAATAACAGGTAGATTTCGTACCAGTGAGAACAGAGTCCCCTGGATAGTGTAATGTGTACTTTCAAAGTGTTGGGAGGTAGTGAACGTCATGGCTCACCTAGGCTTCCTCACTCTGAAATTATCAGTGTGGGGAGCAATCCGGACTAGACTGAGTTACTGGAATTAAGACTTATTCTATGCATCTGCTCTCCCACAATATGGCGCTGGGAGAGAAGTAAACAGCTTCTACACAGCTGCCTCCAGTTCAACCAATAAACTGTAGGACTTGCTCCTGATTGGAGAGCAGCGTACTCGGCATGTGGGCAGCCGAGTTAGGATTGGCGGAGGAGGACTATAAAGGAGGAGAGAGACGGCATGCACCAGGAACATCTAAGGGGAACATCTAGCTGAAGGAACACCTGTGCAGCCCCCCAGAGAGCCGGCCGGCGGTGTGCCGCTCCCCTGCGGAAGTGGGGAATGTGGCAGGGGGAACCGCCCTTCCACGGAGGTGGAAGGGACAGTAGCCAACCCGGGAAGAACCAGCAGCAAACCCGGGGAGGGCCGAGCAGACGAAAGAACAGCGCAGGGTCTTGTGTCGTTCCTCCACGAAGAGGGGGAGCGACATATCAGTTATTCATGAAGGCAAAATTCAGACACTTCAGACAAAGGGGAACTGAGATAGTTTTCTGTTTTTGCCCATTGTGGGAATAAAATGGCTGTAGAATATTATCCGCTAGAAACAAAACTTAACGTAGAAAGAAAAAAGCTATAGAGAAGTAAGAATTTGTTAAGATGTTCATAAATTTAAATAAGCATTATTTATTAAATAGTATTTATCTCCTTTAAAATCTGTTACAGTAGTATCATAGGAAAATAAAAATTCATAACAGCGAACACCTATGCTGAGCATTTCTCAAGCTTTGCCATATGTAGTGACTCATAATTCACAAGAAATTATTTTTTTATTATGTTCATTTTTCATATGAGGGGGCTGATTCAAAGAGATGGTCAGTAACTTACTCATTCACTGTTAGTAGAGCCAGGTAGAGCCAGGATCCAAATCTAGGTAGTCTAGCCAGTCTTATTCACTTGACTGACTGCCCTCACTGAACGTTCACTTTGTTTAGGTCATTTTATGTGGTGTTCTCCAGGCAAACAGAGATCTGAATTGACAGTAAACTTTGCAGAGTCATTATATATTTACATTTAAGTATATAACTGAAATAATAGATAGAAATAGAATATAAAATATCCACATGAGTAAAAGGACAAAAATAGAGTAAAGAAAATCTGATAACTCTGACAGAAAGCAGGCAAGGGGAGAAAATGAAGTGAAAGAAAATAGATAGAAAACATTACGTAAAAGAGTGGAACAAATTACAGAGGCTGGCGCTGTGGCACAGCAGGTTAAAGCCCTAGCCTGATGTGCTGGCATCCCATATGGGCACTGGTTCTAGTCCTGGCTGCTCTTCTTCTGATCCGGCTCTCTGCTGTAGCCTGGGAAAAGAGTGGAAGATGGCCCAAGTCCTTGGGCCCCTGCACCCATTTGGGAGACCTGGAAGAGGCTCCTGGCTCCTGGCTTCGGATCGGTGCAGCTCTGGCCATTGCGGCCATCTGGGGGAGTGAACCATCGGATGGAAGAACTCTCTCTCTGCCTCTCCTCTCTCTGTGTAACTCTGACTTTTAAATAAATAAATAAATATTTAGAAAAGGAGTGAAACAAATTACAAACTTATCTCTATTTGTACTAAATTTGTAAAATAGAGAGATGAGTTGGATTGAGAAATAAATCTAATAACTCTATGCTATTAACAAGTGGTGTGTCTTCAAGCCCAAATTTTCATGTAAAAAGGAGAAAGCTAATGTAATTTGATGAAATAGACTTTAAGGCTTTAGCAATGATGAGGGTAGGGATAATAAAAGGATTTCACTAGGAAGATATGAACCTGTATGCACCTAGTAATATTGGCTTAAAATATATGAGGCAGAAATTGGCAGAACTACAGATGAAAAAGTCCAAATTAATGGGTGTGGAAGATTTTAACATGTTTTTTCCAAAAACATAAAAACATAATAGATATTTAGAAGCTATAAACAACATAATAATCATCTAGCTAATATGTTGGAAATATTCTAAAATTAAAGGTTTAACATTGTTTTCAGGGACCTATCTGTATTATTTTTCAAATTCAGTAATTACTAAGCAATAAAGTTAGACAGCAGTAATGTAAGATAATAATCACATATGGATGTTAAAAAACATACTTCAAAATAACTCAGGTCAAATAGATTATGAAATATGTAGAAATTGAGGGAAAATGAGAACACTGATTATTAAATTTTGCAAGGTGCAATTAAAGTGATTCTTAGAAGGGATTTATTCTTTTTGAAGATATAATGCAAGCAGTCATTTTAAAAAATTGATCAAATGATCATTTTGTTGAAGAATTTTGAGAAATATCAGAGTGTGATGAAGGAAAGAATAACACAATAATAAAGATAGGTTTAGAAACTTATGAAATAAAAAAAACAGTTAGAAAAAAATCTCAACCAAACTAAAAGGAAGTTCTTGAAAAGACCCTGATACCTTATCTCACAATCTTAAAAATAAAAAAAAGTTTTGTGACACAGTGAGCTAAGTGGCTGCCTGCAATGCAGGCATCCCATGTCAGAGGGCCAGTTCTATGCCTGATTGTTCTGATTCTGATCAGTTCCTTGCTAATGTGCCTGGTAAGGCAGTGGAAGATGGCCCAAGTACTGGGGCCTTTGCTGCCCAAATGGGAGACTAGGGTGTACCTCCGGGTCTTAGATTTGTCCTGGCCCAGCCCAATCCATTACAACCATCTGGGGAGTAAATGTGGTTTATGTCTGTCTCTCTCCTTCCCTTTCTCTATTACTTTACCTTTCAGACTTTCAGATAAAAATAAATCAATCTTCAAAAAAAAAAAAGGGGGGGGGGATAGACTACAAATCTTATTAGAATTGAGAATATATATTAGGAAGAGATTTTATAAGTTGATAATATTGGAAAGAATTTTACTGTCATGCTTTTAAAAATTAGAATGCATAGATTTCTAGAAAAATATGAATTATCAATAACTTTAAATATAATGAATTCAGTAGTTAAAAAAATCTAACCTCAGCTACCCCTCAGACACCACACACAGTTTTATGGACACGGTTAGGTATGTTTCACTAACTCTCTGGGAAATGGTAAGTTCCATCTTAAACAAAGGAAATGTGTCCCAACATGACTAAGTAGGTCCTCATTCTCCTCAGGAGAGCAATCGTTTGAACACTTGGAAAATTGTTACTGTAATGTCTCACCTTAACAGAGCATAGGAAGAATTACTGCAAGTCATAAGAAAAAGATAAATAATCCAATGGTAGAATAGGCAAAGGAGTAAGAGAGTTTGCAAAAGGGAATCAAATAAACACATGAAGGATGCTCAACTTCTACCATCAAGAAGATGCAGATTTTAACTAGCTAGCAAGGAGATACTGTTTAATTTTCACTGGTTAACAAAAATTTTAAAACAGTAAAACAAGGACATGAATGGGAAATATTGTGTATAATTGATGGT